>NC_132882.1:4026701-4096701 GCF_030463535.1 Salminus brasiliensis | reverse complement strand
TTTATTAGAAACACCTACCTTGTACTTCCACTCACTGGCCACTTTATTAGAAACACCTACTTTGTCTTTCCCCTCACTGGCCACTTTATTTGAAACACCTGTCTTGTGCTTCCACTCATTTGGCCACTTTATTAGAAACACCTATTTTCTGGCCACTTTATCAGAAACACTTACCTTGTACTTCCACTGACTGGCCACTTTATTAGAAACACCTACTTTGTCTTTCCCCTCACTGGCCACTTTATTAGAAACACCTCCCTTGTCTTTCCCCTCACTGGCCATTTTATTTGAAACACCTGTCTTGTGCTTCCACTCATTTGGCCACTTTATTAGAAACACCTATTTTCTGGCCACTTTATCAGAAACACCTACATTGTGCTTCCACTCACTGGCCACTTTATCAGAAACACCTACCTTGTACTTCCACTGACTGGCCACTTTATTAGAAACACCTACCTTGTACTTCCACTGACTGGCCACTTTATTAGAAACACCTACCTTGTCTTTCCCCTCACTGGCCACTTTATTGGAAACACCTATTTTTTGGCCACTTTATTAGAAACACCTTCCTTGTGCTTTCGCTCACTGGCTGCTTTATTAGAAACACCTAGATATCGGGAATGGCTAACACAAACTGTGCATCAACAGATGAGCTACAGTCTCTAACCGAACACCAGAAGAGTGGAGTTTCTTCAAACAGAGGGGTTTCTAATAAAGTGGCCAGTGAGTGTAGCTGTCCAGTCACTTTCGACCGTGTTGTGGAGCGTATCTGCAGTGTGAGAGTTCACTAAGATGTCATTAGGAACGTCTGTAGGTGGTTGCTGGTGTGCAGGCATGGAGGCTGATAGCAGTGTGTGTAAGACGTGGTCAGCATGTGCAGGGAGTAATTACCCGGCTAATGGATTTGTAATAGGCCCACAGCATTCGATTAGGTCGCCCCCTGCAGTACCGGACGCCTCATAAAAAAGATTTAGCGCTCTAATGCCCATTGTTTTTGAAGCTCTTTTAAATGATGTCATATTGAGGAGCTTGAAGAATCGATGGTTTCGAGTGTTCTAGCTGGATTGATCCAATTAAACCCTCAGATACGGATCTCAGAGTTCTTCAGCTGTCCAGCCCAATAAATGTCATTTAATGGGACGCTCCAGTCTGCCGGGTCTGAATCTGAGCACGGAAATCCCACACAGCGTCCCCAGACGTAATCCCTGGAAAAACGCTCCATGTTCCCATCGCACACAGCGGTTATTAACCACGCCGAGGGACCGGAAATAAATCTTCTTGCTGTTGTTCTTCTGTGTCTTCTTTCACGTACATCTGACTACATAATCAAGTACGCTAAATTGACAAAAGTATTGGGACACCTGCTTATTCATTGTTCAATCAAGAGTATTAAAAATGAGTTTGTTGGAGAAACTGTCTCTACTGTCCAGGGAATAAGGTTTTGTACTAGATTCTGGAATTTTGGAGCATTGCTGTAAGGATTTGATTGCATTAGGGAGCATTAGAGTGAGTTTAGGATGTTGGATGATGATCACCACCCCCCTTACCCCACTCATCCCAAACTTCCCATCATCATCCCAACATCCCAAATCATTTGGATGGAGCACCAGTGACTACACTTTAAGCAGGGTTGGTGTGTGTGTGCATTTGCACGTCTGGGTCAGCAATGGATGTAACTTAACGCTGAATGCTGAATGCATTCTTTAAAAAGGGGTGTCCACAAACATTTGGCCATATACTGTGGCATGCTTTTCTCTTCGGACATGATAAAACCTTATTCACTGTTAAAAGTTTAGGATCCTTGAGGATCGTTTGGGGGTTCTTGGGTCAGTTTAAAGCTGTGGAGGAAGCTTTAAGGGTAGCTTTGAGGAGCCCTTTCTTCTTAAAATCCTTTCTTGAAGGTTCCTGAAAGCACACTAAGAGGTTCCTTCACAGTTGAAGAACCTCCAAAAGATGCATCATTGTTAATCGTTTAAGATCTTTGAGGAACGTTTGGGGGTCCTTGGATCAGTTTGAAGCTGTGGAGGAAGCTTTAAGGGTAGCTTTGAGGAACCCTTCCTTCTTAAAATCTTTCCTTGAAGGTTCCTTAGAGCACTTTAAGAGGTTCCTTCACAGCTGAAGAACCAGAAGGTTCCAGACTGAGCCCTTCCATGGCATTCTTGGTGTTGGTTTGTGCTTAGGACTGTGTGGTAACTGGTAATTGCAGGCCATGGTCTGAGAGTGAGGGCATGATGATGATGATGATGATGATGGTGATGATGTTGATGATGATGATGATGATGATGATGTGTGTTGTGTTCTCCTCCCCTCGAGCACTCGCTGAACTCTTTCTGGACAGTTTATGGACAGTGCTCCTCCTTCAGTGTAATGATAAGTGGCAACTTTTCATTTCTGGCCTTAATTTCACAGATGAGGTGTAATTGAGGAGCTGCTCGGCTGAGCCTCGGGGAAACACTGCATGGAAGTCGTTTGCTTTTGTCTGCTGGGATTAAATAAATCCCACCCCCTCCCTGATGTCTTCTCTTTCCAGAGCTTTTCTCCAGCTCCTCTCCCTGTCATCCCAGAATACGAGGAACGTTGTAAGGCGTGAGAAGCAGGGTGAGACGATTACGTGGAGGTGTGCTCCTTGGCCAGCCAGAAGACATTCACTATGTGTCCAAATATTTTTGGACACTCCTTCTAATGAATGCATTTAGCTACTTGCACCTATTTCAGATGTCTATTCCATGCAGTGAAGTATTGCAGATAGAATAGGACTGCCCTACCATGCCTAATGCCAGGCGTAGGCTAGTAGAGGGGTCTATAAAGCCCCCCAGCATTGAGCTGTGGAGCAGTGGAAGAACTGTGTTCTCTGGAATGATGGTGGTGGAGCTCCATCCAGTACTTTTGGGATGAGTTGAGAAGTGAGGTGGGATGGTGATCATTATCCAACATCCTGACCTCATTAACGCTCTTGTTCCTGAATGCAATCAAATCCTCACAGCAATGCTCCTCCAAATTCTAGTAGAAAGTCTTCTTCCCTGGACAGTAGAGACAGTTACTCCAACAAAAGCAGGATCAAACTTTTAAATGCGCTTGATTTCAGAAGAAACAATGAATTGAACAGGTGTCCCAATACTTTTGTCAAAATAGTGTAATCTTCCAGCGGGTCCAGGGTCTTTCTTGGGGTCTCCTCCAGGTTGGTTGTGCCTGTGACCTGGAGGCATCCTTATCAGATGCCCGAACCACCACAGCTAGTTCTTCTCGAGGCAGCTACCTGACCCAGAAAGCTCAGTTTGGTCACTCGTGTCCATGATCTCGTTCTTCTTTCAGTCCTTACCGAGCGTTCCTGACCAACGGTGAGAATGGCTGACTGTTCTAGAACGTTCTAGACGATGACTGGATCAGAACATCTCCAAAACATCAAGCATGTCTTATGGGGTGTTCCTGGTATGCAGTGGTCAGTACCTACCAACGGTGCTCCAAGGAAGGACAATCGGTGAACTGTTGATGGGGTCATGAGCGTCCAAGGCTCATCATCAGAGGTCTTGTGGAGTCCATGCCTCATCGGGTCAGAGCTGTTTTGGTGGCACAAGGTGGACCTACACAATATTACACAGGTGGTTTTAATGTTATGGCTTTTCTCGCACTCATCTGTCCATCCTCTCTTCCTGGGGGTGGTTCTTGCTCTCGGTGGGATTGTTCCCTCTAATGGCTATTGTGGCCTGTGGCCCCCGTTAGGCCGCTCGCTGCAGCTGGATGGTGCAGTCATCACTCAGTGGGAGTTGTAGTTTTTTTCAGAGGTGGTTTTGTAGTTTCTCCCAGAGGCTAGAGGAGCTGATTAACGTGCTTATGTTAGTGCTTACTCCTACCCTGTCTAAACTAATGACTCAGCAGTGTGTGTGTGTGTGTGTGTGTGTGTGTGTGTGTGTGTGTGAGAGAGAGAGAGAGATTGCTGCCACTGGGACTGTGTTTGCTCCCCCTGCTCTAAATTTAGGCATCAGTGTTTATAGAGCCCCTGCAGGTGCTCAGATGTGTGTGTGTGTGTGTGTGTGTGTGTGTGTGTGTGTGTGTGTATGTGTGTGTGTGTGTGTGTGTGTGTGTCCCACTCCATCCCAGTTGTTTCCAGCCTGCCTGCTGAGCCAGTGTAGTTGGAGGGGAGAGCTTTATGAGAGTGTTTTGAACTGAAAGGTATTCCTCTGAGTGCTTCTTGAGTGTGTGATGTAACGCAGCCTGTGGCCACAAAAGTTGGGTCACTGTGAAAAAGTGCAAAACTATAAAAGTGCAGAGAGGCTGACTGCGGGAGGCCTGGGCGTCGCTGGACGAAGTCGGTGCCAAATGGACTTGATTTGCATTGTTTTCACCTGAAGAATGTCCGAAGAACGTCCCGAAGAACGTCCATCTGCTTTCCTTCTCACTTCACTAGACGTGTTTATATTTTGTGCAGAATAGCAGTGAGGACTTAAAGAGTGCATTTCCTGAAGGTTAAGTGCCTCCCAGCTCCAGGTAGTTGCTAGGCTGTTGCTATGTGATCACTGGTGTAACCTTGGTCAGGTTGGTCATACTGGTGGACTAGGCGTGGTCATGGTGGTCAACAAACTTGGCGATACTGGTTGACTAGTTTGGTTAGGCTGGTCTTACTGGTGCATTTCCTAAAGGTTTTAAGTGCCTCCCAGTTCCAGACAGTTGCTAGGCTGTTGCTATGTGGTCATTGGTGTTTGGAATTTTTGCCAAATGGTTGATGTGGCATCCTGGGTGGTTGCTAGGTTGTTGCTATGCAGTTGGTGTGGTATTTCAGGTGGTTGCTATGGAGTTGCTACGTATTTTTTGTGGCATTTCAGGTTGGCTAGTTTGGTCAGGTGGGTCATACTGGTGCATTTCCTAAAGATTAAGTGCCTCCCAGTTCTAGATGCGGTCATTGGTGTATTTTTTTTTTTTTTTGCTAAGTGATTGATGTGGCATCCTGGGTGGTTGCTAGGTTGTTGCTATACAGTTGGAGTGGTATTTCAGGTGGTTGCTATGGAGTTGCTGTGCATTTGCTGTGGCGATACTGGTTGACTAGCTCGGTCAGGTTGGTCATACTGGTGGACCAGGCGTGGTCATGTTGGTCAACAAACTTGGTGATACTGGTTGACTAGTTTGGTCAGGTTGGTCATACTGGTGCATTTCTTGAAGGTTAAGTGCCTCCCAGTTCCAGACAGTTGCTATGCTGTTGCTATGTGGTCACTTTTGTTGTTGTTGTTGTTTTTGCTAAGTGGTTGATGTGGCATCCTGGGTGGTTGCTAGGTTGTCACTATGCAGTTGGTGTGTTATTTCAGATGGTTGCTATTAGAGTTGCTATGTATTTGCTGTGGCATTTCAGATGACTGCTAGGGCATTCTTGGTGGTTGCTAGGGCAGTTGCTAAGGCCTAAATGCTTCTTGGTGGTTGCTGTGGTACTTTGGGGGGCGGTTGTGGTGGTTGCTAAGATGTTTCAAGTGGTTGCTGTGGTGATGCTAAGGTCTTCCATGTGTTTTTTTTTTTGTAATACATTGCTATGGTATTGCTAAGTCATTGTTGTGGTGTTGCTACAGTATTTAAGTGGTTGCTATGATGTTGCTAAGTGATTGCAGGGGTGTTCTAGCATGCCTGACCCTGTGTTCTGACCTGACTGTCTGAACTGGGATCGGGTTGTACCATACAACTATAATGACAATAAAAACACATGATGATGATGATGATGATGATTATTATTATTATTATTATTATTATTATTATTATTATGATTTCTTGTCTTATTGTACCTCATAATTTATTATTTCTGTTTCTTTGATCCTTGTTCTCTGTCTCTTACTAACGCCTCTAACGCCTTGTATCTCCACTCAAATCTAACATCAGTTCTGCATGAGAATGAATGTTTTCACAGGTGCTGCTCTGTAGAAGGTGTGACTGCAGTAGTCACACACTTTTAATTGGTGTGTGAACGGCTTTCTCTCACCTCGCTGTTCGGGGTGATGGAGCTGTGTGTGTGAAATCATGGCTGCTTATGGCAAATGATTATGTGTGATCAGAGAGAGTTCAGGAACTGGGAAAGTTTATAAAGCTAAACTTTTCCTAAATGTAGTTTGTGAAAAATACTGACCGGAAAATACTGTCACTGACATTGGAGAAATGTAGGTGTGGAGATGCAGGGGCACATCATACTGGTCGACCAACATGGTCAGGCAGATCAGGCTGGTTGACTTGCTTGGTCAGGTCGGTCATACTGGTGGACCAGACGTGGTCTTGGTGGACAACAAGCTTGGCGATACTGGTTGACTAGCTTGGTCAGGTCCATGATACTGGTGGACCAGACATGGTCATACTGGTCAACAAGCTTGGCGATACTGGTTGGCTAGCTTGGTCAGATTGGTCATACTGGTGGACCAGATGTGGTCATGCTGGTCAACAAGCTTGGTCATACTGGTTGACTAGCTTGGTCAGGTTGGTCATATTGGTGGACCAGACGTGGTCAGGCTGGACAACAAGCTTGGTCATACTGGTTGACTAGCTTGGTCAGGTCCATGATACTGGTGGACCAGACATGGTCATACTGGTCAACAAGCTTGGCGATACTGGTTGACTAGCTTGGTCAGGTTGGTCATATTGGTGGACCAGACGTGGTCAGGCTGGACAACAAGCTTGGCGATACTGGTTGACTAGCTTGGTCAGGTCCATGATACTGGTGGACCAGACATGGTCATACTGGTCAACAAGCTTGGCGATACTGGTTGACTAGCTTGGTCAGGTCCATGATACTGGTGGACCAGACATGGTCATACTGGTCAACAAGCTTGGTCATACTGGTTGACTAGCTTGGCCAGGTCCATCATACCGGTGGACCAGACATGGTCATGGTGGCCAACAAGCTTGGTGATACTGGTTGACTAGCTTGGTCAGGTCCATGATACTGGTTGACCAGACATGGTCATACTGTTCAACAAGCTTGGCGATACTGGTTGACTAGCTTGGTCAGGTCCATGATACTGGTGGACCAGACATGGTCATACTGGTCAACAAGCTTGGTCATACTGGTTGACTAGCTTGGTCAGGTCCGTCATACCGGTGGACCAGACATGGTCATGGTGGCCAACAAGCTTGGTGATACTGGTTGACTAGCTTGGTCAGGTCCATCATACTGGTGGACCAGACATGGTCATGGTGGCCAACAAGCTTGGTGATACTGGTTGACTAGCTTGGTCAGGTTGGTCATACTGGTGGACCAGACGTGGTCATGCTGGTCAACAAGCTTAGTCATACTGGGAGACCATCTAAACCATCAAATAGAAATGAAAACATACCCTACACTAATCAAATGCTGAGCTTATCAACCAGTTTAACCAGTCTGATTTTCTAGTGGACATATGTCAGAGACCAGCGCGTGACACCACAGGTCCCACCTTTAGAAACAGGTGAAAGCAGGTCATTTTACAGAAGGAGCTTTAATTAGGGTTTCTGTTCTGTTCCAGCTTCACAGGCTTGTCACGCCCAGTGCTGTAGTGGTGTCTGGACTTGGAGTGTTCAGCTCTAGAAGGCGCTCGCTATCTCTCAAATACGAGAGATAAGGGGCAGAGTTATCTCTCCAGAGCCAAGCGCTGACTCACTGACACACTGAGGAGGAACAGGCCTGTCAGAGTGGAGTATTTCAGGGCTCTGGCTGAGAGTCTAGTGCAACACAGTGGGTATTCTAATTCCACTCTGTTTCGCAACAAATGTGGCCCTGATTTGTGGTTTTCTGTCATTTAGAAATGTGCTATTTAGGGGCCCAAGTGGTCCAGCAGAATAAGGGTCATACTGGTGGACCAGACGTGGTCATAGTGGACAACAAGCTTGGTGATACTGGTTGACTAGCTCGGTCAGGTTGGTGATACTGATTGACTAGCTTGGTCAGGTCAGTCATACTGGTGGACCAGACGTGGTCATGCTGGTCAACAAGCTTGGTCATGTTGGTGGACCAGACGTGGTCATGCTGGTCAACAAGCTTGGTCATTCTGGTTGACTAGCTCTGTCAGGTTGGTCATGTTGGTGGACCAGACGTGGCCATGGTGGTCAACAAGCTTGGTCATTCTGGTTGACTAGCTCGGCCAGGTTGGTTTACACAACCATAATTGTTTGCGAAAGCCAACATTTACACCAGTACACACACAAAACCAGTACAGTTACACCAGTAAACATCATTACACCTGCAGAACCTCCACTACAGAATCTGCTTAATAAGATAAATAATTAATTAACATTAATTCTGTAAAATAAAGGTTTCGAAGTGGGTCATGGCTTTGATATGTGGTTCTAAAAATACCTTTTATATTAGATGGAGGTTCTTTAAAATCTGAGGAACCATGGAAGCGTCCATTACGACCACTATTCCCTTAAAAACAGTTGGACCCCTCATCATTCCAAGGCTTATCACACTCTAAGGAGCATTACTCAGTACCTACAGGGGCTTCTGTACACACTGGTGGGGCAATTCTCTGATAATAGAGGTTTGTAATAACACTGTCGGCCTGTCGGCGGGACATAGGCTGTTTGAGGGGTTAAACGCGTCAAAATTGAAGACGACACAGTGCACCTCTTTAATGTACAGCCATGTATTCTGACTTTCGAAATTGTTATAATTATTTTTTTCATATTAATGTAAACCTGACCCCACCACCAAAGTGTATCTCAATTGTAAATGCATGCCAGTATACGTTTTTGCATTTTTGTGAATATAAATGAATTTACACAAATCCCATTGGACATTAGACAGTGCTAGCATAAGTGACAAGTGCATTGGCTATCTAGCTGGATACAACCCTTCACTAGGTAAGATATCTAAACCAGCAGCAAACACCTCAGCTTTCTAGTGCAGAAATACAGTGAAATTTGTGTCTACAAAAATATAATAATACTGTAAAATTGGAAGAAATATACAAAAATAGGAAGTATTGTATAGTAATAATATGACAAAAATACACAAAAAGTTATGAAATTGTAAAATTTGAATCATAAAAATGTGAAAATGACAGAAAATGTATCACAGTAAATTTGAGAGGAAATGTAAAAATACAGTAATAAATAAATCAACTACAATAAAGTCAAATACAGTCAAATCCATACAAAGTGACTTTACACCACTTTCTGTACATTTTTACATCATTCATAAAGTAGGAATTCAAGCAGCTTTTAAAGTAACCAGCATTTTATAGTCTTATGCAAAAGTTTGGGCACCCCGGTTAAATAGCAAATTGAGAAATATGTTGTTGATTTAAAGCTGTATCATTTAATTCCAGTAAATACATAGAAATTCTATAATGTGTAGAAAAAAAAAGAGATGGGTGGATATATTAGTGGCCATGCGTGTATCTCTGAGCTGCTCTGACAAAGGCTGCGCTGTTCTGATGGCTAGACGACTGGGTCAGAACATCTCCAACACATGAGGCCTTAGGTGTTGTGTGGGGTGTTCCCGGCATGCTGTAGGTCAGAACCTACCAAAGGTTCTCCAAGAAGGTACAACCGGAGAGCCGGTGACAGGCGTCATAGGGGTGCCCAACGATAGGCTGTTAGCTCTGCTGTAGTGGTGTCTGGACTTCAGGGCAGTTAACTACAACCGCCTGCCTGGGTCAGGATGGCCCTAATATTTAGCTCTAGAGATAAGAGGCAGAGTTATCTCTCCAGAGCCAAGCTCTGACTCACTGCCTCACTGAGGAGGAACAGGCCTGTCAGAGTGGAGTTCTCTCACAGCGTACAAGATTAGAAGATCTGCTGCTAGCGTCTTGGAGCCAGATACCACAGGACACCTTCAGAGGTCCTGTGGAGTCAAAATGCCCCAATGGGATTGGCGGCACGAGGGTGATGTACACATTTTTAGGCAGGTGGTTTTAATGTTATGGCGGATCGGTATATATATATATATATATATAGAGAGAGAGACACCATGTCTACAGGGGTTGGGTAGGGGGGTTGGGGGGGCTCTTCTTTTGCCCCTTCCAGCTACATATCCCTGCCTTCTGCTGACCAACACTTACGGAACTCAAGGCATCCATTGCAGAGGCCTTCGATAGAGATAGGTGGGCGGTGAGCGAGTGCTGAAGTGTGTGTGAGTGCATCCATATGTGTATGTTGAATGCTTGAATCCTTGCCTGAATTGTGTGTGTGTGTGTGTGTGTTGTGTGTGTTGTGTCAAGGCCGGTGGATTATCAGTAAAGGGCAGACTGATAAGTTGACATAGTGAAGCTGACATTTGGAGATGTGGGCTGAGCGAGCAGCTGAGTGTGTGTGTGTGTGTGTGTGGGGGGGGGGGGACGTACGTTACCGCCGGCTACAGAACAGACAACACACCAATAAAAGACTCTCGGAAAACAACACAGCGGGGAAACACAGAGCCAGCCCGGGGTATAATGACAACAAGCCATGAAAATCCTCGCTGTCGGATATACAGAGGAAGAGGAGGGCCGGAGAATCCTGATAGACCCTCTTGTAAAGTCACAGATAACGAGAGAGAGAGCGCGAGAGCGCGAGAAAGAGATGGAAAGAAATGGAAATAAGAATCGGTGCCTGCAGTGAAAAGCCACTGTGGATCAGTGATGGTGTCTGAGGCAGCCTTTCAATAGAAGCTTCCTAAAGGCCTTGGCTGCACTTTACAATACACCAAGATCTCTCTCTCTCTCTCTCTCTCTCTCTCTCTCACTTTTGATTATTAATTTACTACCTCTCTCGCTCTCATTTATATTGTACTGTTCAGATGTTCAATGTTTTACTCCCCTAATCCCATTATTCTACATCCTGTCTCTCAGCAGTGAGAGAGTTTTCCTGCAGAAGCTCCAGATCTCATCAGAACAGATAAAGCAGGGGAACATAAATCCAGTAAAAAGGAGAAACAAGAGCTTCTCATTCTGAAGAAAGAAAGTAGTGAGATCTTGTGGGTGAGCTAGTCTGAAGAACAGAGCTCGGTTCCTCCAGGGTTCTCCTGGACGCCCCCCCCCAGTCCAGCCAGCACAGCGTGGAGGATGTGTTCAACTCCATCAGCAGCAGCAGCAGCAGCAGCTCACCTGATTTACCATCATTAAGCCCTGATTTAGCAGCCAGAGTGGATTTAATGTCCAGGTAGTTATGCTATGTGGTTACTAAATGGGTGCTATGGTATCCCAGGTGGTTGCTGTGTTAGCAGGTGTGTTGCTAAGCAAGTGCTAAGTGCTCATTTATGCAGATTTCTTCTGTACAACATCTGGAGAATTCGACCTTGCCTCTCTAGAGAGTCGCCCAGGTGCTCATTCAGTCTCTCTCTTCTGGCTGGTCTTCCTATATGTACCATCAGGCTCCTGCATCTGATCCAGAGTGCAGTGGTACGGGTCTACATTCAGCCTTCACTGACTTCCTGTTGCTGCTGTCCAGCTCATCAGATTCAGACCCCTGACTCTGGCCTACAAAGCCAAGACTGGACCAGCCAGCCCCTCCGTACTTGATGGCGATGGTCAAAAGCCGATCTGCACCGAGAGCCCTTCCAGCTTCAAGTATGGCTCGGCTTGACCCGCCATCCTTTAAGATCCACGGAAGACGAGCGTCCAGACTTTTTTCTGTCCTGCACCGAAGTGGAGGAACAAACTTCCCCTGGGTGTCCGAACAGCAGAGTCCAACGCTCGCTGTCCTCAAACCCAGACTGAAGACCCTCCTCTTCTGAGAGTACTCAGGCGAAGAGAAGAATATTATGGTCTCCATATTGACTTGAGTTTAGTAGAGTCTAAGATTAGAGGATCTTTGAATGTTTAGTCTATTTAAACTAGCTGAGGTTGTTCTTGAGTGACCAGTGAAGCACTCCGCTCAGGATCTAGGCCATCCTCCCTGTTAAAGTCAGTGGAGCATCAGCATGGTCCTATAGCTGCTGTTGTTTGAAGGTAGAATTGCTGCATGAAACATTGCTTTAATGTTAATGCAGCAGACAGTGTATGACTCTCAGATCAGCTGCTATGAGCTACATACACTAGCCATTAGCTAGTCAAATGATTGGAGTAGAGGTAGCCTCATTCTGGTCATCCGCCCCTCTTTGTCTTTATGAAAAGTTGCATGGCTTTAATAAAAAAAGCATCAGTTGCTGTAAGTTTTTAAGGTGAGAATCTAGAGCATATCAGTCCGACTATCAGCTAAACTGGACTATCAGCGGAAATGGAATTGACCCCAGTAAAAGGTGTATACCATGCCCATATATCACAGTTGGTGAATGCACGTGTCACTGATGTGCCGTGCAGCCGTGCGTAAGTGCCGTTCATGGTCGTTACTTCCCTCGATACTTTCTTCATTCGTACATGTCACAGCTAATCCCCACTGCCCCCTTAGTCTTTCTCCGCTCTGTCATTTGTTCCACATCCTGCACTCACTCCAGCTCTCCGCTTCTGCACTCCTGGACTTGGAGAAGTTTTTCGTTCTGCTCTGGGTGAGAGGATGGCCTGTAAGTGCCCCCGTCCTGCAGTAAATGGAGCTTTGAGTTTTGCCACATCCAGTCAGAGTGAGTTAGGCTCAGGGGAGCGCTGTGGCAGGGCTGTGCAGTGTGAGCATTTCACTCACATTTGCACGCACCGATGTGAAAAACCATTTAGCCGCACCAGTTCCAGTGAGCCCGACACCCGACTCGAACTCTTCAAACTATCGAACTTGAAAACAAAAGAGTCTTATACCAGTTATGGAGTTTCTCTAGAACGTAGAACCTGCCATTTCCAGTGTGAGACCAATTTCCTGGACCGACCAATGGAAATATTCCACAATTAGGTGGTAGGACAAGCACACCGGGGTTCCTTCCCAAGGCTGGGCAAGAACACCACCTCGTACCATTGATGGCCTGGTTCCAGAGACTCTTGTCAAGTCAGGTCTGAAGGTCCTGAAGCAGCCTAAGAACCAAGCTGTGATGTTCTAGACAATTACTGGGTCATCAGAACATCTCCAAAACATCAGGCAGGTCTTGTGGGGTGCTACCGGTAGGCAGTGGTATTATGGTAGTGGTAGTATCTTCCATCCAAGGCTCATTGACGCTCATGGAGGCAGAACAATACTAGACGGATGTACATGTGTATAGTATATTTACTATATATTAATGGACAAAAGTATTGGGACACCTGCTGAGGCATTGTTTCTTCTGAAATCAAGGCTATTGCAAAGAGCTGATCCTGCTTTTGTTGGAGTAACGGTAAACTCTACTGTCCAGAGAAGAAGGCTTTCTACTAGATTTTGGAGGAGGAGCATTGCTGTGAGGATTTGATTGCATTCGGCAACAGGAGCATTAGTGAGGTCATCATCCCCAACTCTCCAACTCATCCCGAAAGTATTCCAGTCATTCCAGAGAACACAGTTCTTCCACTGCTCCACAGCTCAATGCCGGGGGTCTTTATTATACCCCTCTAGCCCACGCCTGGCATTATTAGGCAGCATGGTGCCTATAGGCTCATGTTGATCTGCTCCTGCAGAGAGTCCTATTCTATTCTATGCTTCTCTATGTAAAATGCAGACATTCCAGAAAGCTGTAAGATTAATAATCAGAGCTTTTTCTTTTCGCTGTGGTGGTCCAGACCCAGAGTCCTGCAGCAAACCACTCTCATTAAACTGCAGAACAATGGAAGCCTTTAATCTGTTCACTCCAAAGCTGCATTTCAGTTTAAATGGAGTCTAATCTCTATTACAGCCCCGTCACTCCGTGCGAACTTCCTCGACAGTGCCCCTGTAATGAGCGTGACTGGACTGTGCACATCTGAGGAAGTGGGGGGGGGGGGGGGGGGGGTAGCTCTGTGAATGCTTTCCAGATTGCATACGGACTGTAAACTGGGAACCCAGCACTGAGTGGGGGTAATTTTTTTCTTAATAATAAAAACGTGACCTGGAGTTCCAGCTTTGGCCTGAGGAACATGCTTGAAATTCCACTGTAGAATAAACAGACTGAAGATCAGAATCACAGTGTGACCAACTATATGACCATTAACCTTTATTTTCAGTTATGCAAAGAATGTCCTTTGCAGAATTTTGGGGGGTTTGGAAAGAAGCTGGGAGGAGGAGCGGAGTTCCTTTGACTGCTGACTAATAGTGACCCCCTTATAAAGGGGAATTCCACTAGCATTTCAGAGGTTGAGATGTTAAGTAGGGGTTTGGTGAGGAATTGGTCATTATTGAGAAGCTTACCAACTCTGATTTCTTTACAGTGGTGGTGAACGGTCAAGGACGGTCAAGTCAACACAAATTGAGCCATTTTTATTATTATCCAAACCCACCAGTGAACCTACACGTGTCTTCTGAGTTTTATATGGAATGTAAGAATTGTCATGGTAGAACTGTGAAAAGAAAATCTGAACAGAATACACTATATGGACAGAAGTATTGGGACACCTGCTCGTCCATTGTTTCTTCTGAAAAAAAAGAGCTGATCCTGCTTCTGTTGGAGTAACTGTCTCTACTGTCCAGGGAAGAAAAAAGGATTTCTACTAGATTTTGGAGGAGGAGCATTGCTGTGAGGATTTGATTGCATTCAGAAATAAGAGTGTTAGTGAGGTCAGGATGTTGGATGATGATCACCACCCCACCTCATCATCCCCAACTCCCTTCTCAACTCATCCCAAAAGTACTGGATGGAGCTCCACCATCCATCATTCCAGAGAACACAGGTCTTCCACTGCTCCACAGCTCAATACTGCTGGGGGGCTTCATACCCCCCCTCTAGCCCACGCCTGGCATTATTAGGCAGCATGCTGCCAATAGGTTCATGTATATCTCCTCCTGCAGAGAGTTCTATTCTATTGGCAATACTTCTCTACAGGGCCTAGACAAGCTGTGTATGCGTGCAGTTGCACATCAGTATCGGCAATGGGTGCAGCTTAAAGTGTCTGTCTGCATTCATTAGAAGGGGTGTCCACAAACATTTGGACACATTGCATAAGTTTTCTTTGGGGACAATTTGACCTCAGAACACCCTAAAAGTACCCCACTATGCACTATTAAAAATAAAGGTGCTATGGAGGGATCTTTGAGTGATGCCATAGGAGATCCCTCTTTATGGCATCTGTAATTTTTTAAAATGTATTTATTTTTTAATCAATCAATCAAAATGTATTTATATATCGAACATATTTACGATGCTCAAAAGGGAAACCCACCCTCCTCAGGTAGACGCCGGATCATAACAATAAAAATCAAAACAATACAGCAATAAAACTAAACTATAGCACTAAAACTAATTAAGGCAATTAACCCACCCACTCACTAGGACTCCACCTATCACTTGCAATGCTCCCGACACTAGGAGGAGAGTGAGGATGAACACATGCCTCCTCCAAAACATGTAAAGTCAGCCACCGCCTCTTTTCCACCTGCCAGCAATGCAAAATCACTAGGCAGCCAATGCTGCCGGAGGAAAGCCCTGGATTCCCAGCTCTAATACATCAGCTAACAGACACCTGTGCTGGCCGGCATCACAATAGATGTGATGAGGGAAGAGAGAGCATCACCTACTCACCCAGAGAGAGCATAGCCAATTGTGCACTCTCTGGCTCCGGCTGCTGATGGCTAAGCAGCATGGCCCAGGATCCAAACCTGCATGACCCGGGATCCTCCGGCCATAGCGTCAGCGTCTTAGTCTGCTGAGCCACTGGAAGCCCCACACCTGTATCTTTAGGTGTGTACCATGGACGCAAATTCCCGAACTCTTCTCAGAACTCTGGCAAGTCTCAGGCATCAGGCAGTGCATTCGCAACCATTTGCTGAAATAACTTTCTGCAAGGGAGCTTTTAGAGAGGCATTCTTAATCGTGTATATGACCAATACTGGCATATAAACAGGGTCACATATGTGTTGTTTATCCCTGATTCTTGCCTATTTGTTCACTACCATGTTTCCAGCCATAAGCTCTCAACATGCGAGAGAATCTGCGTAATACTCTCTCTCTCTCTCTCTCTCTCTCTCTCTCTCACTCGCTCACACTCAGGGGGTCTGAAAGCCAGGAGGAACAGCATGTCCCTCTCTAATTATAAACTCATAAAGCTGGCTGATTGAACTCTTAATGGAAAACATTTTTCCAGCAGTGCGTGGGAGAGCGACCAGCTGTGCTGTGCTGTGCTCGGAGTGGACGCAGCGAAAGGTGGACGATGTGTTTTCGTAAGAGGAAGTTGATATTCTGCTCCATCCAGCTTCTCTGTCTTGAGGAGTTTGTCACGAAATCTAGGGCTCTGTATCGGCAGGAACTTGATACTGCGGTACTCATGACGACACAGGGGTTTCAGTATATCAATATATCGTATATCAATATATCAATAGATTCAATATATTCAATATATCGTCATGTATTGCGAAAACTATAAGCAGGACGCACTACCTGAAGAGCATGAAGAAGAAAGGCTGGCCTCTGATGTGGTCTAACTGTCTAAGGCACTGCCATTATGACCAGAAGATCACTGGGTTCGATTCCCACCTGGGTCATGCTGCCTGCCATCGGCAGCCAGAGTCGGAGTGAGCACAATAGGCCTTGCTTTTTCTCCGGGTGGGTAGATGGCTTTCTTCCTCCCCATGTCACTTCATTTACATTTACATTGTACATTTACATACATCTTATCCAGAGCGACTTACAGTGTCGGGCCAATATTACAGAGTCGGGCCAATGTAGTGTTAGGAGTCTTGCCCAAGGACTCTTATTGGTGTAGTGCAGCACCCACAGTCACCACAGTCACCCAGAACAGGAATCGAACCCCAGTCTCCCACATGGTGTGGTAGCTCACTGGCAGGTAGTGGTGTTATCTCTTGCGCCACACCAACCCCTTGAGTGTGATGCTGGCTGGCATGGGTGTCTGTTAGCCGGTGCATCTGAACAAAGTACCTGGTGCTTTCCTCAGAGCATGTTGGCTGACCGGTGACGTTGCATAGGTGGCAGTTCAGAAAGAGGCGGTCATTATCATTATCATGCATATTTTCCACCTCCAAGCAGTACAAATATGAATTCTTATTGGATATAAGCAGATAAGGTGATGGAGGGTGTGTCCTAACGAGCTCGACACCCTATATAAAGGTGTGCAGAATTATTAGGCAGCTTCTTTTCCTCAGGCAAGCTGAGCCAAACAGGAGATTTAACCGACTCTAAAAAGTCTGAAATTGTAAGACGTCTTTCAGAGGAATGCAGCACTCTTGAAATTGCTAAGATCTTGAGGTGTGATCACAGAACCATCAAACGTTTTGTTGCAAATAATCAAACCTGAAGCGACCAGGAACCCATCATCCTCCAGTGCTGTCCAGAACCGCAACCCACCTGGAGTGCCCGGAAGTTGCCCAAAGTGTTTTTTTCGGCCTAAAAATGGACCACAAATAATGCCTATTGAACCTGTTGTTGCTTGCTTGAGCCCCCCAGACCTCTTCTTCCGTTTTCAGACATCCTTTTGGTGGTTTAGGACACTGTCCTCACCGACACCCTGCTTTATCTGCAGCCTGTCTAAAAGGAAAGACTGCACTGTTGAGGGTTTGAATGGTCTGTCTGTCTGCCTTTTCTTAGCCATTATGAGAGCACATCTGATGTGCAGTGATGTCCAAATCCTGCCCTGGAGAGTGCACCAGCAGTCTGTTCCAGCAGGGTTTGGAAGCGGTCAGCAAAAGTTGGGCTGTCTGAGTAGTTTGCATCAACTTTTAATGGTTCATAGTTGATGTTTTTTGGGAGGTTGTTGTAAAGTGAACTTGTGAGTAGCTACATTAGCTTCCATTCAGTTGATATAGGGGCAGTGGTGGCTCAGCGGTTAGAGCGCCGGGATATCGATAACAGGGTTGTGGGTTCGATTCCCGGGCTCGACAAGCTGCCACTGTTGGGCCCTTGAGCAAGGCCCTTTACCCTCTCTGCTCCCCGGGCGCTGGAGTTGGCTGCCCACCGCTCTGGGTGTGTGTGTGTGTGTATCACTGCCCCTAACACATGTGTGTGTGAGTGTGTGTTCACTACCAGATGGGTTAAATGCGGAGGACACATTTCGCTGTACACTGTACAGTGACAAATACGTGCACCTTTACCTTTATATGTACGCCCAATTTGCGGTCGTTGGCTATAGAGGTTGAGTCACTGACCAGAATGTACTACTAGAGTCGGGTCTTCAGAATAGAGCCAACCAGCAAGAGCAAGAGAGGGTCCCCTTTTGAGTCCTGGTTCCTCTAGCACCCTTGGCTTGCTCTGTGAGTTGTCAGTAAGATAAAGGAACAGCAGGGTAATCAGGACTGCAGTGTAAGGCTCAGGCCTGGACACAGTGGATAATGAGCTGTCCAGATGGAGCTTGTCGGAGTCTCAGCCTCCGGGCCACTGTCACCACGCTGATGACCAGAACATGGAGCTGCTCAGCAGGGGGTTTCATCCTCAGCTGCCCACCTCACCTGATCCTCTTCCCTGCTTCTAGGTCCACCTGTCAATCAGTGGCAGGGTTACAGTACATACTGTAGCCCTGTCACAATTCCTATGACCTCACTTCTGCTTCTACCTTCTGTAGATGTTTCTCTCTCGCCTTCCTATTCCTCGTATTCCCCCAATTTGGAGTCATTTCCAATTCCCACCCACCAGTTAGGACTTCCACTAATCACATGATGCCACCAGTTGTGGAAGGGTGAAGTCAAGCATGAGCTTCTTCTTAGTCAAGTGAAACCAACCAACCTCTTCTTAAACTTCCGCTAACACCTGCCAGAGGCCTCCTATCTCTGGGGTGAGTTTAACTGAGGGTAATGCGTTGGGATGATGGGAACCACACTGAGCCTCAGGCTGCATCGTAGCGTGCTCGTCGTGAGTCACTGAAGGCTCACAGTTCGTGTGATGTTTGGAGGGCTTTGAATCAGACCGTCTCTTCCCACACTGTTAGAAGATTTAGGGGTTCTTCTATTTGAGACTGTGGAGGAACCTCTTAAGAGGAACCTTCAAGGAATCTGTTTCTTCTTTAAGGTTCCTTAAAGCATCTTAGGAGGTTCCTCCACAGTTTTACATTGAAGAACCTCCAAAAGTTCCTCAAGGGTCTTATTTTCACCCCCAATTTAGATCACCAATTACTCAACCCGTACATATTCTCTCCCCTCCCCCAATCGCATGCAATGCTCCCGACACTAATGAGGGCAAGACCAATACATGCCCCCTCCGATATGTGCCCAGCGTCTCCAGGAATGCCAGTGATGCACCGGCTAGCAGACGCCAGTGGCAGCCAGTGCCACACTAGTGTGTGTGTGGGGGGGGAGAGAGCGCCATCTACCTACTCTAGAGAGAGCAATTCCAATTGTGCTCTCTCGGGGTCCCGGCTGGCAGCGTGAACAGGATTCGAACCAGCGATCCTCTGATCCCAGTGACAGCGCCTCAGTCTGCTGGACCACCCGGGGTTGGGTGTATGGATTTGAAGGCAGGAAAGGCTAAAACAGGAGACCAAAAAAACTCAAACACAGGTAGAGACAAACCAGCCAAGCTAACACACATCATGAACCGACCTGCAAAATAGCGATGGCAGCCTCGAAACCCAGGGCTGGCTGGCTTACCATCAGCAGTGTTAGTGTTACTTGTGACAAGGGGAGATTACTACTAAAGGGGTAATTGGCCAGCTCAAAAATAGGAAGGAAAAATGTGTGAAAAAGGAAAATAAATAAATAAATAAATAAATAAATAAATAAATAAGCTGTGGGAGAAGATTTTTGCTGACATTCAGAAATTGAGATCCTGCAGGGTGGTGTGGAGTCTATGGTCTCCAGCTCAGTAGCTCTACCTGTACACTTATGACAATCAACAGGGGAACACCTGAGATACTTCAGATGTTAGACCTGAAGTGTGTGTGTGTGTGTGTGTGTCGGGGTTTAAGCACATATGCCCTGGTCACTTTAATCTCACTGTAACCTCTCTCTGTCTCTCTCTCTCTCTCTCTCTCTCTCTCTCTGTGCATTGAGAGATTATCTCCTCTCTCTCCGTCACGTTTTAACCTTTTGGAGCAGATGTGCTCGTCCCTGCTGCAGTCTGTCGCTCGGGAGGAGCCTTAAAATACCGCTCGTGCAACGCTCCCCCGAGAAAACTCAGCAGGAACAAATGTCAGATCAGATTACAGCTGCACTCAGCTGCCTCAGCGTACACCCGCCGTCAATGAGATCTGTTTGCGGGTTAGTCAGAACCGCTCCGGTTCACAACAGGTCGGCGCGGGTCCGAATGAGTCTTCTCAGAAGTCTGCTCACGATGGTTGTGTGGGTTTAAGTCCGAAAGCGACGGTTTTCCAACCTTTCTTCATCCGGGAGGCTTCGGCAGGCTGTGTCGGTCTCTGTGCCTTTAAGACTAATGTATGTGAATGTCCTCTGTTCTGATTGGTTGCCCTGTAATGTGCCTCATTCCAGCCCAAAACACTGCTTATAACTTCAGTGCGAGTAGGCGGAGTCTGTTGGGTATTTAGTTTGTCATTTAGTTTATCAAAAAAACCTTGGGACACCTGCTCGTTCACTGTTTCTTCTGAAATCGAGGGGATTAAAAAGAGTCGATCCTGCTTTTGTGGGAGTAACTGTGTCTACTGTCCAGAGAAGATTCTGGAGAGGCATTGCTGTGAGGATTTGATTGCATTCAGTGGCAAGAACGTTAGCGAGACACTCAGCTACTTTAAATTGCATGACATAGATGAGCAAATGCAATAGAATAGGACTCTCTGGAGGAGCAGATAAACATGAACCTACTGGCACCATGCTGCCTAATAATGCCAGGCGTGGGCTAGTAGAGGGGTATAAAGCTCCCCCCAACTGTGTTCTCTGGAATGATGGATGATGCTCTAGGCAGTACTTTTGGATGGGATGAGTTGAGAAGGGAGTTGGGAATGATGAGGTGGGGTGATGATCAGCATCCAACATCCTGACCTCACTAACGCTCTTGTTGCTGAATGCAATCAAATTCTCACAGCAATGCTGCTTCTCCTCCTCCTCTAATATCTAGTAGAAAGCCTTCTTCTCTGTGCAGAAGAGGCAGTAACTCCAATAAAAACAGGATCAGCTCTTATTAATACCTTTGATTTCAGAAGAAACAATAATTGAGCAGGTGTCCAAATACTTTTGACCCTTAATGCAGTTGCTGCTTGATGGGGTATAAGCTTTTATTATCTGCCTCATGGCTCCTGTATAAAAGTAAAGATGCTGAACTTCAGACACCAAACATGTCTTGGCTGATTGACTACAGCGTAGCTGTGGCTCCTGTGCTGTGTGCTGGTTTTACTGTGATGGGCTCCACTTCAGGGCACCAGTACAATGCCAGTACCTTCAAGTGGAACTGAACTGATGAGCTTTCGAGTCGTAGCCAAATTCTCTAACCGCAGTGCTGCCAGTTCTTTACTGAGAACTCCTCATTGTGCTGCGAATAGACTGAGGAAGTAGGGAAAGTGCACACAGGCCTCTGCCAGCTCCCTTTCATTGGACCCTTTTAGGACCAGGGCGAGAGATTACGAAACCCAGACCTCAGCTCCTCCACCAGTCAGCACCTCCTAAAGTTTATTACACTGCCTTAAACACTGCAGATGAGCTTATACAGTACACTCACTGGCCACTTTATCAGAAACACCTACCGTGTGCTTCCTCTCACTGGCCACTTTATTAGAAACACCTACCTTATGCTTCCACTCACTGGCCACTTTATTAGAAACACCCATGTTGTACTTCCACTCACTGGACACTTTATTAGAAACACCTACCTTGTGCTTCCACTCACTGGCCACTTTATAAGAAACACCTACCTTGTGCTTCCACTCTCTGGCCACTTTATTAGAAACACCTACCTTGCGCTTCCACTCTCTGGCCACTTTATTAGAAACACCTACCTTGTGCTTCCACTCTCTGGCCACTTTATTAGAAACACCTACCTTGTGCTTCCACTCACTGTCCACTTTATTAGAAACATCTACCTTGCGCTTCCACTCTCTGGCCACTTTATTAGAAACACCTACCTTGCGCTTCCACTCTCTGGCCACTTTATTAGAAACACCTACCTTGTGCTTCCTCTCACTGGCCACTTTATTAGAAACACCCACAATACAATACTACCTTGTATGTGCACTAAGCTGGGCTCTTGTTGATACACATAAGCCATAACATTAAAACCACCTGCCTAATATTGTGTAGCCCCCTTTTGCACCACCAGAACAGGGAAGCCAATCAGAACACAGCTAATTTACTCCCCCCCCTCTCACTGGCCACTTTATTAGAAATACCCATGTTGTACTTCCACTCACTGGCCACTTTATTAGAAACACCTACCTTGTGCTTCCACTCACCGGCCACTTTATCAGAAACACCTACCTTGTGCTTCCACCCTCTGGCCACTTTATTAGAAACACCTACCTTGTGCGTCCACTCTCTGGCCACTTTATCAGAAACACTTACCTTGTGCTTCCACTCACTGGCCACTTTATTAGAAACACCTACCTTGTGCGTCCACTCTCTGGCCACTTTATTAGAAACACTTACCTTGTGCTTCCACTCACTGGCCACTTTATTAGAAACACCCACAATACAATACTACCTTGTATGTGCACTAAGCTGGGCTCTTGTTGATACACATAAGCCATAACATTAAAACCACCTGCCTAATATTGTGTAGCCCCCTTTTGCACCACCAGAACAGGGCAGCCAATCAGAACACAGCTAATTTACCCCCCCCGAAACTGGGCTGGAGGTCACTGGGAATCACCAAGTGACTGAATCAGTGAATGAAATGAGTGAATGAGTAAGCTACTGAATCAGTCACTAAATCAATGAATGACTCAGTGAATGAGGGAGTAAGTCAGTGATTACTGAGTAAATCAGTGAATCACTGGGTGACTGAATCTATGAGTACCTGACTGAGTCCATAAATGCCTGTGTGAATCAGTTATTGCGTGAGTGCGTGAATCAGTAATTGCCTGATTGAGTGAATCAGTAATTGCCTGATTGAGTGAATCAGTAATTGCCTGATTGAGTGAATCAGTAATTGCCTTAGAGAGTGAATCAGTAATTGCCTGAGAGATTGAGTCAGTGAACGCCCGAATGAGTGAATCAGTAAATGGCTGAATCAGTGAAGTACAAAGTGAATGAATCGGTTAGTGAAAAAAACTATACTAACCCCCCCCCAGAGATAGAGGGGCAGAATAATGATGTCAGGACCTGGCGTGCATGCGTACGCATGGGTGTGTGTGTGTGCTTGTATGACAGTGTACACATTGTGGCACTGGGGTAGAATCTGTCAGTGTGATCAGCTGTTTGTTAAAGCTCCGGACCTGATCAATAACTCCAGCAGGAGCACGGCCTCCACTCTCCGCTCTGGTCGTCATTGATTTCCTTTCAGTGCTGAAGCGCGTCCCGTCTCCTGTTTCCCCCAACCTCTGCTCATTAACAGCGTCATCAAACACAAAGCAACACACACACACACACACACACACTCCTCAGTAGACCTGCACTCCCCACTGCACAGGAAGTTTGGGGAAAGCAGGCAGGAAAGACGGGTTCAATTCTAGAGGGTTAATCTGTCTGTAAACCAGAACAGAGGAGAGAAACGCTGTTCCTTCAGTACACACCACTACACACCACTACACACCACTACATTACAGAGCCACGTGCTAACAATCAATACCATGAATATGATACAGTAAATCAAATCAGTACTATAAATAAAATAAATATGAATATATATTGTAAATGATCAATACAATAAAACCAAACATATAACTACTATAAATATAATATAATATATTCAGTAAACACTATAAATATAATAAATACCATGAAAAATACAAAACATCATAAATATGATATATGCAATACATATGCTAATACCATAAATATTATACATACCATGCAAATATGCTAAATAAATAAGCTAAATATAAAAAATATGAAATATATATAAAAATGTGCTAAATATCATACATGCACAAATAAAATGAATATGATAAATACCATAAAATAAATATATTAAATCAAATAAATATATTAGATAAACACAATAAACAGCCTTATGACACACAGCATAACATTTTTGAATATGATAAATACAATAAAATAAAAGCTTAATAAAATAAAGCAATTGGGCAAATACCGTAAATAATATGAATATAATCAATATTATAAAATGCTTAAAATAAATGAAAAATTAATATGAAAAATACAACAAATGACACATGCCATAAATATTTTATATATGATAAAGAAATAAATAATTAAATGAAATAAATAAAACAAATATGCTAAACTTGATTAAAATGATAGAATAAAGCAAATAAATGCATTTAATAAAATATGCTTAATATAATAAACACCATAAATGTGATAAATGTGATGCTATGATAAATTTTCCCACAAAGGTTTCATGGTTCTGTACATGGAACCACTACCCTGCAGAATCGCTTCCTGTAGAGGGTCTAAGCTTCCACTACCTGTTAGCTCCAGCTTCAGACACACACCTCGGCCCAGAGACTACATGTACAGTAAGGGGGGGATGGAGGAAGGGGCTGTCAATGAGATTTTCACTGAGCTCCTCCTTCCAGATCTCCTTCATCTCCATTACCGGCTCTCCTCCGCCCATCATCTTCTGCTCCCTAACCACAGAAAGCATAAACCCACCCAGAGCCCCGAGCTGGAGCCGCCTGTGTGTAGCTGCCACACTGCAGGTATAGCTGTGGCTATGACAAATTACAGCAGAGTGTCCTGTCTGTGTGTGTGTGTGTGTGTGTGTGTGTGTGTGTGTGTGTGTGTGTGTGTGTTGGAGCAGCTCAGGGTGGTGGAGAACATTAATCTTGCATTTTAATCTTTCCTCCGGTGAACACCAGCAGCAGTAACCTCCAGACAAACTGCATTCCTTACTGCTGTCATCTCCTGGGACTGTGTGTGTGTGTGTGTGTGTGTCTGTGTGTGTGTGTGTGTGTGTGCATGTGTGTGTGTACTGTATCCATAAAGTCCCCTGACATATGTCGGCCCTCGTTCCCTACCTCAGTGTGTGAAGGTGTGTGTGGTGTGTTTGAGCGTAGTAACCCAGCGACCCCAATCACATGGTCATTGTCTGGGTCAACAGGGTGCAGCTGCCGTCTCTGTCAGCCAGCATACAATCTATAAGACTACATTACCCACAAGGCCCTGCTGTCATTATCAATGCAGTGCTCATCCCCTCGTATCTGTGTGGTGATGAGCGGGATCCTGGGATCTGGTGTCCGAGACTGTGGAGTGAGCTCTGGAGGTCTGAGAGGCCTAAGGCCTAAGTCCTAAGATCAGATCTGAACATTTTTCAATTAATGTGATTTACTGTGATGATCAAACGTGATCAGACATGCTTTCAGAAGCAGTGTGGTTCTAGAACGCTTGGTTTGGTTCTAGAACTCTTATGGTATTAGAACTTTTGGTATTAGAACTCCCTGTGGGATGTTCAAGCTCTCAGTGTTCTTCTGTAGCTCTATGGTTCTATGTAGATTATGGTTCTAAATCTCTCAGTTGGGTTTTAGAGCCCTCAGCATTCTAGAGTGTTATTCTGAAACTCTAGAACTCTCAGTATGGATCTAGAACTCTCAGTATGGATCTAGAACTCTCAGTATAAATTTAGAACTCTCAGTTAGATGTTAGAGCTTTCCATGTTCTGGAGCTATCTGTATAGTTCTACAACTCTCAATATGGTTCTAGAGCTCCCAATGTGGAAATCTCAGGGAGATTGTATGTGTTCTCCGTGTTCTTCTGTAGCTCTGACTATGGTTCTAGAACTCTCAGTGGGGTTTTAGAGCCCTCAGCATTCTAGAGTGTTATTCTGAAACTCTATAACTTTTAGTATATATCTAGAACTCTCAGTTAAATGTTAGAGCTTTTACTGTTCTGGAGCAATCTGTATAGTTCTACAACTTTCATTATGGTTCTAGAGCTCCCAACATGGTTCTAGAGCTCTCAGTGAAATTGTTAGAGCTCTCTGTGTTCTCCTGTAGCTCTGACTATGGTTCTAGAACTCTCAGTGGATTATGAGAGCCCTCTTCATTCTACAGTGTTATTCTGAAACTCTCAATATAGATCTAGAACTCTCAGTATAGATCTAGAACTGTCAGTATAGATCTAGAACTGTCAGTGAGATGCCAGAGTTTTCACTGTTCTCTCAGACATGATCAGACACGCTTTCAGATGCAATGTGTTTCTAGAACGCTTGGTTTGGTTCTAGAACTCTGTTCTTATGGTATTAGAACCCATTGTGGGATGTCTGAGCGCTCCGTGTTCTTCTGTAGCTCTGACTATGGTTCTAGATCTCTCAGTTGGGTTTTTAGAGCCCTCAGCATTCTAGATTGTTATTCTGAAAGTCTTGAACTTTTAGTATAGATCTAGAACTCTCAGTTAGATGTTAGAGCTTTTACTGTTCTGGAGCTATCTGTATAGTTCTACTTTCAGTATGGTTCTAGAGCTCTCAGTGTGGTTCTAGAGCTCTCAGTGTTCTGTCCAGTGAGGTTCTATAACTCTCAGTGTTCTGTCCAGTGAGGTTCTAGAAAAATCTGTTTGAGCTCTTAGTGTTGCTCTGGAACTCTCAGTATAGTTCTGCGATTCTCAGTAGGGTTCTAAACATCTCAGTGCGGTTCTAGGACTGTAGCGATGTTAGAGCTGTTTGATCATTTAGTGGCCAGTCAGTGGAAGTACAAAGTAGGTGTTTCTAATAAAGTGGCCAGTTAGTGTAGATGCCACCATTGCTTCAGTAGTGTTAAAAAGTGAAGAGAGCAGGTTTTAAAGCTTGGCTGAATGATGTGCTGTGTGTGTGTGTGTGTGTGTGTGTGTGTGTGTGTGTGTGTGTGTGTGTGTGTATGAGTGTGTGTGTGTGTGAGTGTGTGCTGTGTTTAGAACCCTCTCTATGATGTGTCGTGTCACATCAGTGATGGAACGTGCTCTGCCCGGCTCTGCCCGTTGGCCATGGAGCCAAAAACAAATAGCTCGATAGGCTCATTACTACACGGGACGCCTCGGAGCGAGCTGTGACTTTCACTGCACTGACAGGGATGGAGCGAGCAAGCAATGAAGAGAGAGAGGGGGGGGAGAGTGAGACAGTCGGCTGAAGCCATTTTGTCTCTGCACATATTCCTGGTCACTGTGTGCTCTTGGCAGCCCCCCAAGACCACCGTGCACAGATAGACTTAGCTTCTTTCAGCTGGAGACCTTTCACCAGCCTCATCCAGCAGACAGCCCTGCTGGTGGCGCCACCACAGGATACATCCCTATCCACACACTCTCCAGGGACTCAGCAGGGGGAAGGAGGGCTGTATCCATGGACCAGAAACATGAGGTGTGCCTTAAAGGCTCTGAACAGCAAAACAGATGGTGCTCCTTCAGAAGCTCCGCCCCCAAGTTATCCAAAATGTACCGGCTAGCGACCTTGTCCAGCCTCGCCACCTCAGTGTTAATGCGGCAGCTGATGCCCTTTACCAGCATCGTTACTGCGGTGGTAGCGCACCACCTTACAGCCTTGTCCGATATCGCTACTACGATGTTAGTGTGCCGGTGTCGTGACACATCCTCCCTCCTAGAACATTCAGTGGGTTTGGGGTTCTCTGCATTTGTCTAGAACTCATTATAGCTAAGCATTGTTGTAGAACTCCCAATGTGGTTCTACAGCTCTCAGTATGGTTCTAGAAACCTCAAAGTGTTTGTAGATGGCTTATTCTAGAGGGCTTCTAGAACATCCAGTGGGGTTTTGGGGTTCTCTGCATTTGTCTAGAACTCATTATAGCTAAGCATTGTTGTAGAACTCCCAATGTGGTTCTAGAAACCTCAAAGTGATTGTAGATGGCTCATTCTAGAGGGCATCTAGAACATTCAGTGTGTTTGGGGGTTCTTTGCATTTGTCTAGAACTCATTATAGCTAAGCATTGTTGTATAACTCCCAATGTGGTTCTAGAGCTCTCAGTATGGTTCTAGAAACCTCAAAGTGATTGTAGATGGCTCATTCTAGAGGGCATCTAGAACATCCTGTGGGGTTTTGGTGTTCTCTGCATCTGTCTAGAACTCATTATAGCTAAATATTGTTGTAGAACTCCCAATGTGGTTCTGGAGCTTTAAGCATGATTCTAGAAACCTCAAAGTGATTGTAGATGGCTCATTCTAGAGAGCATCTAGAACATTGAGGGGGGTTTTGGGGTTCTCTGCATTTGTCTAGAACTCATTATAGCTAAATATTCTTGTAGAACTCCCAATGTGGTTCTGGAGCTCTCAGTATGGTTCTAGAAACCTCAAAGTGATTGTAGATGGCTTATTCTAGAGGGCATCTAGAACATCCAGTGGGGTTTTGGGGTTATCTGCCGTGCTATAGGTGTGAAAACACCCTTAGTGTGGTTCTAGATGTCTCAGTATGGTTCTAGAGCTTTTTATTTACAAAAAGCATTTGAAACTTGCCAAAGTGGAGTGTCCAAACTTTTGCTTCAGGTCCTAATTTTTTGAAACTTTGAAAATAATATAATAATTTCAAATATTAAAGAAATGATTGATCTCCCACTTTGATCTCTTTTGGAAATCAGGTCATCAGGTCAGTCAGGGGTGCCCAAACTTTTGCATGCCACTGTATGCTGGCACTGTAGTGTGTGTGTATGTGTGTGTGTGTTTGATGTCTCTCGGACAGACTTGGCGTCAGCGTCTACCCAGCCTGGCACAGCCACCCACACACTTAGGGTCAGCAGGGGGACAGCGGGCCCCGGGGGAGTGCCGAGTGTCATTAAGACATCCGTCCCCTGCTGCATTCTCCACCACTCGCGCTCCGACTGTCTGTCTGGGCGTCTGGGTGATGTTCCAGTGCAGCAGCTTCATTCTTCATACACATCTCTTCTTTCACTCCTGCAGCTCCCTCTTCCTCTCTGTATTCTCCTCATCCTCACAGTCAAATGTGAATCAAAGCGAGCAGGTGGCCTTGCGCTGCGGCTAATTCAGTAACCATGGCGATAGGAACTTGATATATATGAATCAGCCTAATTCTGTAACCACGGCATGAAGATACTCCACTGCAGTGGAGAGAGAGAAAGAGGGAGGGAGAGAGACATAGAGGCAGAGGAAGAGAGATCTGCAAGTTCGAATCCCGAGCCATGCTGCTTTGCCATCAGCGGCCCGGGTCGGAGAGAGCACAATTAGGCCGTGCTCTCTCCAGGTGGGTAGATGTAGGTATGTGTTAAGTCCCTACCTCACTAACACTCTTGTTGGCTGAATGCAATCAAATCCTCATAGCAGTGCTCCTTCAAAAGCCTTCTTCCCTGGACAGTAGAGACAGTTACTCCAACAAACGCAGGATCAGCTCTTTTAATACCCTTGATTACAGAAGAAACAATGAATGAATAGGCGTCCCAATACTTTTGTCATTATAGTATATCTATGCCATTCCACATTCTGGACTGGGTTAGGCCTAGATCTGTGATTTTTTGAGAGAAAGAGAAGTGTGTGTGTGTGTGTGTGTGTGTGTGAGAGAGAGAGAGAGAGAGAGACAGGTGATGATGTACTGGGTAACTCCCTCTGTCACCTCCCTCCCTCACCCCTCCCTCATCCCTCCGTTCTATCACTCCATCGCTGCCGTCAGCGGGCAGAGCCACCCTACTGTCCTCAGCACAGGGGCAGCGCTAAAGTAGGGCAAACTCAGCGCCGCTGTTTACCTCCCAAAGCCAGCAGAGCCAGACTGGTCTGTCTGTACTGAGAGAGTGGGATGTTTTAGTGGACCCAGTGCGGGTCAGTGTTTCATTTACTGGTCATAACCAGTGGCATAATAAAACCACTGCCAGCAGATGTGAAGACCACTGATGACCTGGTTCCAGTTGCTCCTGTCGAGAGGTGGATCTACATAGTACTCAGTTCTTGAAGGTGATGAAGGTGCTGAAGCAGCCTAAGAATCTGAGACACTTTGACCAGAACCAGACTGTGAGGTTCTAGACGACGACTGGGTCATCAGAACATCTCCAGAACATCAGGCAGGTCTTGTGGGGGGTTTCTTCCCGGTATGCAGTGATCAGTACCTACCAAACGTTGGCCCACTGCTCTGCACAGAAGTAATGCAGTGCACTTTGGCGGATACACACATGTACACTATATGGACAAAAGTATTGGGACACTCTTTTAACCACTCAGAAGGGATGGGAGGTTCTGAAGAGCTCACTGAACTCCTCCTAGATCTTCCTCCATCAGCTGTGAGTGGTGTTATTATTGAACAGTGGAAGCGATTAGAGGAACAGCTCACAGAGAGCAGCTCAGCCACCACGTAAAGTTAGAGAGTAGGGTCAGGGCCGAGTGCTGAGCTCCTCAGAGCAAAGTGCAGAAAAGCCTCCAACCCTCTGCTGTTAGATCTTAAGGGGGCTAAAGGGGGGCCGACTCCATATTAATGCCTATGGGTTTAGATTGGGATGTCATAAAAACCCCTGTAGGTGGAATGTGTAGGTGTCCCAATACTTTTGTCCATATAGTGCATTATCCTTCAGAGGGAGTATGGGGCCCTGTTTAAATTCCCTGCACTCTTACGCACTGTAGGAGTGTGTACCAGGCTTATCTAATGAATGACTGTTGGATATGTGATGTCGGTCTAGCTGTAGGGAGCGCCCTCAGCAGGTGAGCTGGCGTAGTTTACATGTAGAAAGCAGAACCGGCACTCACTGACTGTCCGCCTGTATAGTCTGACAGTAAGCATTAGTGACTCTGCAGTTCTACACATGAACACGCTACTCACATACACTACATGTTGATTTATAGTGTGTGTGTGTGTGTGTGTGAGAGAGAGAGTGTGTGTGTCCTCAGGGCTGAGGACCCCGAGGGGATGTAGAGAGCGTGGGAGAGAATTCTAGAGGCAGAGAGAGCGAGGGAACCGGGGAGGGGGAGGAGTGAACTCGGTGATTCGGGGTTTAGTTTTTGAGGATATGCAGCCAGGCAGAATTGTTCAGTACCTGCGAATTTAACACCTGCTGTTTATTCAGTGCTAAGCCTTCAGTGCCTATTCATTATTCAGTATATATACATTTATACAAGATATATTTGTATATATACACATTTTACAGTAAGTATTCATTAGTAAGTACCAACTAATTATTCAGTAAGTAGTAACTATTCAGTACCTACTAATTTGTTAATTATTCATTACCTGCTAATCATTTAGTACCAACTAATTATTTGCTGGGTATTAACTGCTCTGTAGTCTACCTATTTAGTATCTACGCTCAATGATTTATTAAAAATTAAATATGTAGTACCTACTAATTATTCAGTAAGTAACTGTTCAGCAGGCTACATATGAGTTTAGTACCTACTCTCAATAAGTATTTCATGTTTAGTATCTACTAATTATTCAGTACCTACTAATTATTCAGTACCTACTAATTATTCAGTAAGTATTAACTATTCAGTACCTACTAATTTGTTAATTATTCATTACCTGCTAATCATTTAGTACCAACTAATTATTTGCTGGGTATTAACTGCTCTGTAGGCTACCTATTTAGTATCTGCGCTCAATGATTTATTAAAAATTAAATATGTAGTACCTACTAATTATTCAGTAACTGTTCAGCAGGCTACATATGAGTTTAGTACTCTCAATAAGTATTTCATGTTTAGTATCTACTAATTAGTCAGTACCTACTAATTATTCAGTAAGTATGAACTATTCAGTAAATATTAATTATTCAGGGCCTAATAATTATTCAGAAAGTATTAATTATTCAGTAGATATTAACTATTCAGTACCTAATAATTATTCAAAAAGTATTAATTATTCAGGACCTACTAATTATTCAGAAAGTATTAATTATTCAGTAGATATTAACTATTCAGTACCTAATAATTATTCAATCAGTATTAATTATAAAGTAAGTATTAATTATTCAGTATGTATTAATTATTCAGTACCTACTAATTGTTCAGTAATTAAGTATTCAGCTCCTACTAATTTAGTACCTACTAATATTCACATATGCAATAATTACTTAATACCTGCTAATTATTCAGAAAGTAAATGTCCAGTAGGCTACCTATTAGGTAGTACCTACTCTGAATAAGTATTTTATGTTCAGTATCTACTAATTATTCAGTACCGAATAATTATGTAGCAAAAAGTTGTTAAGTAAATGTTAATTATTCAGTTCTAAGTACTAATTTAGTATGTATCTCTAATATTATTTTATGAGTGTTAAATATTTATTATCTACTAATTAATCAGTACTTGTATTATTATTTAGTTCCTAAATATTATTAGTATTATTATGATTATGATTATGATTATGATTATTATTATTATTATTATTAAAATCCCAAAAAATAGCAATTTAGTACCTACTGATTATCAGAAACAATGAATTAATCAGCACTTACTAATTATTCAGAATCAGAATCTGATATTTATATTTATTTATATTTATATGTAACTTGAAGTTTGAAGGATCTGCCCACATGCCGGCCTCTGAACAGAGTAAACAGGGTTTTTTTTGCTCCTGGGCTCCCCCTACAGGTGGGGAGTGTATTTCAGTTTTACTCCACTGTAGTAAATACAAATGCGTTTTGAGCGCCCCCTCATGGACAGCTAGATTTACACGTGCATTTCTGGACAAGCTGAGAGAAGCTCCAGAAGCTTGATCTGAAGGTAGAGCAGCATGTGGGCTGAGGCGGTAGAGTAACACTACAGGATTTTACACTAATATGACTCTGCACTGCATCTTTCTCTCTCTCTCTCTCTCTCTCTCTTTGAGCTGGATGTACAGTGTATATGCTGGAAGTGTGTGTAGAGTGTGTAAAGAGTGTGTGTGTGTTGGTCTGTGTAGAGATGCAGGCTGTGTAACTGTATAAACAGTGCACTGGTGGCTCACATGGCCTGTCACACACATGTGTACACATCACCGATCACCCTGATAAAAAGAGAGCAGGATGATGGCTGAGTTTACTGCGCACACACACACACACACACACACACACACACACACACACACACACACTTCTGATCTTCAGTAACAGGGAGGTAAATAGAGCAGAAGAGGTTTGTTGTTATAATACTGACACACACACACACATCTATCTATCCATCTATCTAGCTACACTATATGGACAAAAGTATTGGGACGCCTGCTCATTCACTGTTTCTTCTGAAATCAAGGGTATTAAAAAGAGCAGATCCTGCTTTTGTTGGAGTAACTGTCTCTACTGTCCAGAGAAGAAGACTAGATTTTGAAGGAGCACTGCTGTGAGGATTTGATTGCATTCGGCGAGGTCAAGACATTGGATGATGATCACCACCCCACTTCATCGTCTCCAACTCCCCAACTCATCCCATCCACAAGTACTGGATGGAGCTCCACCATCAATCCAGACAACACAGTTCTTCCACTGCTCCACAGCTCGATGCTGGGGGGGCTTTAAACCCATCTATAGCCCACGCCTGGCTTTATTAGACATGGTGCCAATAGGTTTGTGTTCATCTGCTCCTGCAGAGAGTCCTATTCTATTGGCAGTGCTTCTATACGGGGACTGGACAAGCTATGTATGTGCGTTTGCACATCTGTGTCAGCAAGGAGTGCAACTTAAAGAAGCTGAATGCATTCATTAGAAGGGGTGTCCACAAACTTTTGGACATGCAGTGTATCTATCTCTAGGTTTTAACCAGCAGTTTATTCTGAAGTGACAGAGAGACGAAACAGGCGTCCTGAAGGACAGGCAGCACACCGGATGACCCTGAGTGTCCGGAGTTAACCGCAGCTTTTAAACCCCTCTTATCTGGTGTGATTGACATGCGGAGAAGCCCAGTCTGAGATGTCTTAAAGGATTGTGAGAGAAGGTGGCTTTCCCTTTTTCTCTAATCTCTGGAGAATCGCTCTGCTGCCACTCAGAGTAATAAGAAAAGCCACCGGCCTCTTTCAGACCACAGCTTCCTCTTGTCCTCAGCGTTGCTGATTGCCCTTGGACAAGATGAGCACATGCTATTCCATCACAAATTCATCCCCAGCTCAGCCTTGAAGGAGCAGTTTGATGAAAATCTTGTAAGAATCACACTCTCCTAAGACAGAAATCTGCTTCTTTAGTTTTGTACAGGCGCTGTGAGGCTAATGTGGCTAAAAAAAACTAAGAAAGCTTGTACCTCACCAGAAAGCTTGGCCTAAATCACTACGGCAACCTGAAGGAGTGACGGAAAGGTGGCAACTAGCTAGTCAGTCTCAGCTGGGCCATATGTGTGTTAGATCAGGGCATGCAAGCCATTTGCACCATGCTGCCTAATAATGCCAGGCGTGGGCTAGAGGGGGGTATAAAGCCCCCCAGCACTGAGCTGTGGAGCAGTGGAAGATCTGTGTTCTCTGGAATGATGGATGGTGGAGGAGCTCCATCCAGTACTTTTGAGGTGGGGAGTTGAGGTAATGAGGTAATGAGGTGGTGATCATCATCATCATCATCCAACATCCTGACCTCACTAACGCTCTTGTCACTGAATGCAATCAAATCCTCACAGCAGTCCCTGGACAGTAGAGACAGTTACTCCAACAAAAGCAAGATAGACTCTTTTGACAGGTGTCCCAATACTTTTGTCCATATGGTGTATTCTGATGACTAACAAGTCAAAATATGTGTGTGCTGCAGAGAGCGTTGCAACCGTCGTGACCACTGACCTTGCCCACTATCGCTACCGCGGGGTTAGCATCGGTACGAGGTTGACCGCAGTGTTAGCATGCCAGGCGCAGACCTCGCCCAGCATCACAACTGCATGCCTTGAACACCATTGTTACCGCGTAACATCGCTACGGCAACCTTGTCCAGCATCACTTCCGCAGCGGCAACCGCCAGCGTTGCAGAGCCTTTCGCTACCGTGCTGGCCGCTGACCTCTCCAGCATCGCTAGTGCAGTGTCAGCCACAAGCCATGTTGGTGAGGCCCTGGGCCCTGGGCCCTTACGTTTGCACTGAAGATAGGGCTCTGCTAGCTTTTAGCCCATGCTAACTTATTTCTGTGGCAGTATGTCACGCAGTGTCAGATAGTGATTGTAAACACGTAAATATATATACCTCAGTCCATACTTATGAATGCTGCAGTGGTCAGTTACGGACGCTGGGCCATCTGTTATCAGGAAGCGCTCAGCCCTGCATGGCAGAGACGAATGGAAACAGAGGCCGGGATGGGCGGATAGTGAGGCTGAGAGGGGGGGGGGGTGTTTTAATGGATCTGTGGGTTTTAGGTGGCCGTGTTGTTGAAGAATGGCCCTCTGGGAGTGTGTATATGCCCCTTTCTCCACCGCGCTCCAGAGATGAGCCCTGTAGACCCTGCTTTTCACAGCCACTCATAAATAACAGGCAGTTTAATGGCTGGACTCTGACTGTGGGTTGCTGTAGTGCATGACTTTTAGAAAGCTGTGTGGTGCAGTGCCCCCTGGTGGACAAGTAGGTGCAGTTACGCTGAGTTATGAATATTTCTTTTTTATTATTATTATTATTATTTGATTGGGAGTTAAAGTATAGTATAGTTAATAGTAATAAAACTTATAAATCAATAAATAAACTTGTCTTTATATTTGGAATATGCAAGGGGGCCTTCTACCCCTCTAGCCCACGCCTGGCATTAGGCAGCATGGTGCCATTGGTTCATGTTTATCTGCTCCTGCAGAGAATCCTATTCTATTGGCAATACTAGTAAGCATTAGTGAGGTCAGGATGTTGGCTAATCACCACCCGCCTCATCCCAAACTCATCCCAAAAGTACTGAATGGAGCACCATCATCCATCATTCCAGAGAACACAGCTCTTCCACTGCTCCACAGCTCCTCAATGCTGGGGGGCTTTATACCCCTCTATAGCCCACGCCTCGCATTATTAGGCAGCATGGAGCCAATAGGATCATGTTTATTTGCTTCCTCAGATGGTCCTATTCTATTGGCAGTACTAGACCAGCTGCGTGTGTTTGTGCATCTGCATATGGGTGCCTTTTAAAGTAGCTGAATGCATTCATAAGAATGAGGTGTCCACAAACATTTGGACATATAGTGTAATCTCTGTTGTCCAGAACGTTCTGCCTCACTATTCCTACTGGCTTCTTCCCTTTTCAGTGTAACACCTATTAAACAGGTTGTCCAGCCCCTGGACTGAGAGTACATGGGTTCTTTGCAGGGTGCTGATCAGATCAGGCCGTAGAGACCCGGTCGCTCCCTCTGGGCTGCTGGGTCGGAGCGGAAGGCGTGAGCGTGGCCTTTCCGCTAAATTCTGTTAAACAGGACGACAAACGTCTCGTAATCAAATCAGCTTCCCCTCATCGCTCGGCAGCTTGTGTGTCTCCACGGTGATTTGTCAGCCACACGCTCTCACGGTCTGTCTTCATGGTCGTTTGTCGCCGTGGATACGCGGCAGCGATGATTGGCCGAGTCGAGACGGCTATTTTTAGTGAGTGTGTAGCAGGTACACTCAGATCACTGAAGCATCAAAGCATCCAAAGCAGGACCTGATCACCATCAGAGAGGAAGGGGGAGGGTGTTTACATGCGAGGTTAAGATTAGGACCTTTGTTCATACATACAGGTAATTAAGGACATTATCACATATAGAGGACACTGCTTATGTAATACACATGGGACATATAATCATGTGTTACATTTACACACATATGTAATACATATGGGGCACATTAAGACTACCTACATGTGGGACACATTATTACATATAGGTACAGATGTGTAATACATATAAGCATGGCATAGTGCTATTACATATAAATACTTACATGTATATAATACATATGGGACACATTATTATTACATGTAGGTACAGATGAACAATACATGTGAGGCAGCATGTCTTTACGTATAGATACTTATGTATAAGATATAATACATGTGGGTACTGACAGAGTTGTAATACATATGAGGCACAACGCTATAACATATAGATACATGTATATGTAAAGTTACATATATAAATAGATATGGGACACATTATCATTACATGTAGGTACAGATGAACAATACATGTAAGGCATCATGCTGTTACGTATAGATACTTATGTATATAATACATATGGGGTATATTATTAAATATAGGTACTTATTAGGTAAATATGAGGTATAATATTATTACATATAGCCAGTTACATATGAGGCATAATGCTATTATATATATATATATATATATATATATATATACCTTTGTTCATACATACATATATATATATATATATATATATATATACACAACATATTGGACACATTACAATTATATATTATATAAATATAGGTACTTATAAATGTATAATACATATGTACATACATATGTGATACTTTTGTGTATTTAATATATATTGAACACATTATTATTACATATAGGTACAGTTTTATAATCCATATGAGACATATGAGATACTGACCTATAAATAGCTCATATGGGACACATTGATATTACATATAGGTACATATGTACATATGACACATAAAGGTATTACATATAGATACACACCCACACACACACATATATATATACATCTATACATATATAGATACATATTTCTATATCATATAGCTATAGAAACCTTTGCATATGTATAGCACATCTGACATTTTTACATATAGACACGTATGCATAATACATACGTGTATATATATATATATATATATATATATATATATATATATATATATATATATATATATACAGTCATGCCCGAAAGTATTCATACCCCTGGCAAAGTTTGACTTAAATTTACTTTTATTTAACCAGAAGTTATATTTTTGCCTTGAAACGACACAGGCATCTCCCAGGAGATAACACGATGATGTACAAGAGGCATCATTGTGGGAAAAAGTATTTCTCAGCTTTTATACACATTTGAACAAAAAGTGGCATGTCCAAAATTATTCATACCCTTTGAAAACTGTCACAGTATATGGGAAAATCCAAAGTTCTATACCATTCCAAATAGTCCAAGCTGTTTTAAAGCATCCTAATTACCCTGATTCATTGGGAACAGCTGTTTTAATCAACTCAACAGGAGAAAAACAGCAGCTCTCTGCAGTTGGTTTGTGGACAGTCATGGCTAAGACAAAGGCTGTGCATTGTGGCCGCTCACAAGTCAGGAAAGGGCTATAAAGCCATATCAAAATGTTTTCAAGTTCCAGTGGCTACAGTGCAAAGTATTATTAAAAAATACAAGAAGTTCCGCACTGTGGAAAATCTCAGAAGATGTGGTCGGAAACCAAAAGTGACACCTGTGCTGGCCAGGTGAATAGTGAGAGAGGTGAAGAAAAATCCAAGGATCACCACCAAGGCCATCCTGGTGAATCTGGACTCTGCTGGTGGCGACATCTCAAGGCAGACAGTTCAACGGACACTGCACACTGCTGGGTTCCACGGACGCAGGCCAAGGAGGACACCACTTCTCCAGAAAAGGCACACAAAAGCCCGCTTGACCTTTGCAAATGCTCATCTGGACAAAGAAGAAGACTTCTGGTTTTCTGTTTTATGGTCAGATGAAACAAAAATTGAATTGTTTGGCCACAATGATGTGTGCACCATTTGGCGTAAAAAGGAGAAGCCTTCAACCCTAAGAACACCATCCCCACTGTCAAACATGGTGGTGGGAACCTAATGTTTTGGGGGTGTTTTTCAGCCAATGGACCAGGGAACTTGATCGCAGTAAATGGCACCATGAAAAAAGAGCAATACATCAAGATTCTCAACAACAACATCAGGCAGTCTGCAGAGAAACTTGGCCTTGGGAACCGGTGGACATTTCAGCACGACAACGACCCAAAACACACAGCCAAAGTGGTGAAGAAATGGTTAGCAGACAAAAACATTAATGTTTTGCAGTGGCCCAGCCAGAGTCCTGACTTGAATCCAATTGAGAATCTGTGGAGGGAGCTAAAGATCAGGGTGATGGCAAGGAGACCCTCGAACCTCAAAGAGTTGGAGCTCATCACTAAAGATGAATGGGCAAAAATACCAGTGGAGACATGCAAAAAGCTGGTCAGCAATTACAGGAAGCGTTTGATTGCTGTAATAGCCAATAAAGGCTTTTCTATTAATTATTGAGAAGGGTATGAATAATTTTGGACATGCCACTTTTTATTCAAATGTGTATAAAAGCTGAGAAATATTTTTTCCCACAATGATGTCTCTTGTACATCATCGTGTTATCTCCTGGGAGATGCCTGTGTCATTTCCAGGCAAAAATATTATTTCTGGTTAAATAAAAGTAAATTTAAGTCAAACTTTGACAGGGGTATGAATACTTTCGGGCATGACTGTATATATACACATATAGGGTGTATGTCCTGCCAGGTGATCAAAACAAACGTGTGTTCAAGTTGTACTACTACCTTTATTATATAATTATCTTGGTGTGTGTGTGTGTGTGTGTGTGTGTGTGTGTGTGTGTGTGAGTGTGAGAGTTTGGGGTCATGTTATTCACTCTGTGACAGAAACGTAGTGTCTCCAGTCCCACTGGAGCCGGTGGCCTTGTATAAACTGTGTTACCCAGTGTAACCTCGCCTGTGTGAGGGAGATTACTCACAGTGAAGACTGCTCCACAGAAATGCTTTCAGGGTTGGAGCTCCATTTAGGGTTCCTCTCTGGATGAATGTGCTATTGCTCAGTGATTCATTATGTTTATGCCAGCATATAATTTGTGGTCAGTGAGGTGTAGCCTGTGCTTAATGGCCTGTGGTCAATTACATAACATCTGTGATGTCATCTTAACATTATACCTGCTACAGCAGGTGACGTGCCGGCCAGCTGATGGCCCTGCTATCGTCCTGGCCATGTATAGCTGTGGTGTTGCTGGGAATCTAACTCCAGTTTGTCTTTACTGGTCTTTACTGTCAACTAACTCTCTCCCCCTCTATCTCTCTCTCTCTCTCTCTCAGCGGTGATCCTGCCCGATGGAGCTTCAGAGAAGTTGGGTGTGGGTGATGAAGTGGGCAGTGAGGAGGACCTCTATGAGGACCTGCGCTCTTCGGGGCACCGCTTCGGCCATCCTGGTGGAGCAGGAGAGCAGCTGGCTATAAATGAGGTAAAACACACTTCTTTCATTTTGAACCCCCACCTGAAGTGTGTGTGTGTGTGTGTGTTTGTGTGTGTGTGTAGTGAACACGACCATGTGCTGCAGACACGAGCAAAGTAATATTACAACCGGGGGTCTCAACAAACGTGTGGTGTGGTCTCAACAAAAATGTGGTGACTGAAGTGATGTTGCTGTATTTTTAAAGTGTTGTTTAGTGGTTGCTAGAGTGTTGCTAGGCAACCGCTTTAGCATCCTAAATGGTAACTATGGTGTCTCAGGTGGTTGTCAAGTTGTTGCTGTGGTATCGCATGTGGGTGGTTGGGTGTTACTAGTTTATTTGTGTCAATGTAATATTAGAAGGGTGCCAAAAGTTTTGCACCCCATTCATTTCTATGAGAGAAAAAATAATGGTGATATTTGGAAATTATGCATTTGATTATAAAGTTGTATATAAACCCAAACCATGCAATTGGAATAGTGTCAATATTTCTGAAATAATAATAATAATAATAATAATAATAATAAATTAAGGTACCCTACATGGAATGGTCTACTATAATATTTTCATAATCAATTGAATTCCTTGGTAAATTGATATTTCCAAAATATTTTCAATATTAGATTAGATTCCAGATTAAATTATTATTAATATTAAGGGTTAGAGGGATTAGGCATTCATTTGATAACTAGAGGACTATGTAAATTAGATTGCAGTAAAGAGCATCTACACTGGGTATACAGGTACTGGCTGTAAAACACATGGACGTCGTGGTCCCTTTCCCCTCCGTTCTGCAGAAATCAGGCCAAAACTGTCCACCATGTTGTCAGATTTGCAACCCCAGTCTCCTCAGTACACAACAGAGGTGGACTCTGTTACTGTGGACTCAGACTCGCCTACTCATTTGGTAGCCCAGCCCCCTTCTCCCAGACCAAGCCACAGTGTCTCAGACCGCCTTCATTGAGCTTCCAGCCGATTTCCCCCTGGATTCCCAGTTTGTCCGGTAAGTGGACACTCTAACAGTAAAAGTGCAGCTCATGTAAGTTCCTCAACAACTCGGCTCCTCCATGTACTGAACAGAAAGGCCACCATGCAGGTCTCGTCCAGCCAAGCGTAGCCCCGCCTTCTTACTGAAGAATATAAAAGAAATGGGCAATATTAGCACAGGGAGAACGGACTGTTGGAATTTGGAGACGCTGGAGATGGAAATACAGATTAGAGGAGGAAAATGGGCGGGGCTGTTTTGTCAGTGAAACACATGAGGATGGGCGGAGCTACACATCATGCTGCAACCAGCCAGCAGAGGCGCTAGACCTTTGGTTGCTTCACTTTTGAGAAACGATAAACGAAGATACTGGCTCATTAGGAGGCAGACAAGGTAAAGTCTGTTAGTGAGCTAATTACGGTCCCCCCGGTGTATACCACGAGTCTCCCAGTGATGCAGAATGGGAAGCTATCATTGGCCAGAGGCCAATCTCCTGCCTTTCTGCTCCACGTCACATGCAATCAGTGTGATGGATTAGGAGCCCACCTGGAGAGCAAAATAATTAAGGTAGCTTTGAGTGTGACTCAGCATCGGTAGGAAAGGAGAATCTTCATGGGCCTTGTTTTCAAGGCCTCATAGGGGTGGGCGGTATGGCACAAAGCGTAACATCAGGGTCCTTGGAGATGCAACAGCCGCCTCTACTCTACTGAGAAGCTTTACACTAGGTGTTGGAACATTTCCGTGAGGATTTGACTGCATTCCACCTCAAGAGAGAGCACCAGTGAGGTCAGGTACTGATGTTGTGGAGCTTCATCACTCCAGAGGAAACAGTTCCACTGCTCCACAGCTCAATGCTTTATAGCTGTGAAGAAGAGCCTCGGCACTGGGAATGGTGACCTGAAGCTCATGTGTGGCTGCTCCAGAGGCTTCTAATGCACTGGTCAGAATTGATGATGCATGCTGCTGGTACATATGGTCAATCTAGATTACGGCCCAGTTGGACCTGTTAGAGTTCAAACCTCTTCGAATAACTATACTATATGTCCAGATGTTTAGTGGACAGCCCTTATAATGAAAGCATTCAGCTACTTAAACCTATTGGCATCATGCTGCCTAATGCCAGGTGTGGGCTAGAGGGTGGTATAAAGCCCCCCAGCATTGAGGAGCTGTGGAGCAGTGGAAGAACTGTGTTCTCTGGAATGATGGTGGTGGAGCTCCATCCAGTACTTTTGGGACGAGTTGAGGAGGAGTTGGGGATGATGAGGTGGGGTGATGATCATCATCCAACACCCTGACCTCACTAATGCTCGCTAATGTCGCTGAATGCAATCAGCTCCTCACAGCAATGCTCTGCTCCAAAATCTAGTCGAAAGCCTTCCTACCTAAACAGTAGAGACAGTTACTCAAACAAAAGCAGGATAAATTCTTATTAATACCCTTGATTTCAGAAGAAGCACTGAATGAGCAGGTGTCCCAATACTTTTGTCTATATAGTGTATCGTTTTCTGTTGATTGTGTACTGAGTCATCAGTAGTGATACACGTCAAGTCTAGACGTGTATCACAACTGTCCATGTCCAGAGCTTATCTCACATATCGGACAGGGTTATCATGTTCCTCAAGCTCAGAGATGGCACTTTCAGGTCCAGGAAGTACAGATGCTCCCCAGTATTTTGTCCCAATTGCCTGGACAGTTCTGCTGTTGGTCAGCACTAACTAGAGCTGCTCAGACTGCCCTAGGAACTAGGGAAGCACATTTACTCTCTGGACCTTAATTCGTCCCGATCTCTTCTAGGTTCTTCTGCTTCCATGCCTACTTCTTCATTGAGTTGGGGAGTTGGTTTGGCTTGAGGTGGTGGTGGTGATCATCATCATCGTCCAACACCCTATCCTCACTAACACTAATGTCGCTGAATGCAATCAAATCCTCACAGCAATGCTCTGCTTCAAAACCTAGCAGAAAGTCTTCTTCCTTGAGATTGGAGAGTTACTCCAACAAAAAAAAACCTTTAACCAGTGAATGAGCAGGTGTCCCAATACTTTTGGCCACCTAGTGTACAAATGCCTTTTTTTTTTATTGTACCTCTATTTATCCTCCCTCCCTCCATTCTGCCGCTCTGACCCCCCCCCCCCACGCCTTCCTTCACGGTTGCTATGGCCTGGCTCAACCGCTGTGGTTTCCAGGATACGGTGGCCAAATGGAGCTCGATGATTGGTTGCTAGAGGTAGGAAGGGGAGGACAGGGGGGAAAAAAAGAAAAAAGTGCCCGAGCGAGAGAGCATCGATGCTGGGAGTGAGATGGATGAGTGTGCCAGCGTAGCTTCAGGCACAGCCAAGCTCCATTTTCAGCGTGTGTTTACTTACAGGAGAACAGGGAACAGACGGGAATAACAGCGCTGCCATGGAGACTCAGCCCAACCAGAAGAGCTAGCGCTGCCCTCGCTGTGTGTGTGTGTGTGTGTGTGTGTGTGCAGAGAGAGGGGAATACAGACAGGAGACAGAAGAGGAAGACCAGAGATGACTTGAAGAGAAGCTGTAGAGAAGGTTCACCTGATGTAGAAGGGATACCAGTGTGTGGTAGCTTAGGATGTGAAGCGAATGTGTGTGTATACGTGTGTGTGTGTGCGCGTGTGTGTGTGTATGAAAGCTAGAATGAGCGGCATGCACCACATCTTCACCACCTCGTCCTCCTGACATCCCTACTGGACGAGGAAGAGGAGGAGGAGAAGAAGAAGGCGGAGAAAGGAGGACGAGAAAACCAAGCCAAGCCTGAGGTGAAGCTGGTGGTCCCTGTGGCGCAGCTGCGCGGTGGGGCCCACATGGCTCGTAGCTCGTTGAGAAGCAGCAGAGGGCAGCGTCTGGGCCTGCTGGAAACACTGATGCGCTGCAATATGGACCCAGACACCCAGAGGGTGGTGGTCTTCCTCATCATGATGTTCCTCATCATCATCAACGTGGTGCTCATCTTCTTGCTGGCCTTCCAGTGAAGAAGAAGAAGAAGAATTTGGGGGATCGGAGAAGGAGGGGGGAGGGAGAGAGAGGACAGACGGACAGAGCGAGGAGAAAAAGAGAGAGAGAGAGAGAGAGAGAGAGAGAGAGAGGCAGTTTAGAAGAAGCTGAGTGGACCAGTTCTTTTTCAGATGGGCATCTGGCATGAATTCGCCACAGGAGCCAAGGTAAAGCACTCTGATTAATTGGGTACTGCAGAGGAACGTGGGGAGTGTGATCTTCTGATGAGTTTGGGCTTCTGAGCTACTGCTTTCCTACATAGATGTCTGGAGGTCTGGCTTTTATTGCTATACATTTGCTTAAGAATAGCTTACATAGCTCTCTAATAACACTCTATAACAACCGTCCCTAATAAACAGCAGCTGCACTCGCTAACAGCTCGTTAAAGACGCCTAATAATTATCTAATAGTCACAGCTACATTAATACATGCTGCTATTTCATTATTATTTGAGTATTAATTATTAAGGGACTAATCAGAAATTATGTAAGAGTGCAGTTTAATAATAATTAGATCATAAATTAGGGATATTAAATAATTAAATTAATAATTAAATGTATTTTATTATATATAAATCAGATTTTCAAACTATCACGCTTAGTTGGATGAAAGCTAAGTCATCTTTATTAATAACTATAAAAAATTTTACTTTTTCTAAATAATACTAGTAATAAAGAACTTTTATAGTTGTCAGACAAAAACCTTGTATCTCAATTTTTGCCATTTTTCACTTTTTGCCATAATGTGAATCTAACAGTTGTTTTTTATCTTGTTCAATTGTAAAAATGTAATGGCACATTTTATATGACATGTTTTAATATATTTACATTATTTTTCCATTTATACCGAAATGAACAGAAATTATAGCTAATATATAAAATAAAATGTGTGTAAAATATGTTGAAATATGAAAATTGACATATTTTAACATTAAATGTTATTTGAGAAATATTGGCTCATTTATTATCAGTTAGAAAAATCAACAAAACTTGTTAAATATTGTTGCTGTGACACAGAAAACCTGTATCTCCATTTTTGCAACCTCGTTTTTTGGCATAATTTGAATCTGATTGTTTTTGACATAGTTTCAGAATTTTACGAGGAATGGACCAATAGAAATGCTCCAAATTACATGGAATAAAATCATTTCCATTCATTTCCATTGAAAGTTAAGAAGGTTCTCCTGTAAAGTTTCTGTTCTGGAGGTTTTTACAAGGTCTGTGTGTAACAGTGACGATATACTGCATTAGCATTAATATACAAAACAGTAACATTAACAATCTTTAATTGGACTGAAAGACCTGGGCTATAAACATGAATAACTTTTCATTGCTTATTAGCATCACACAAAACCCTTGTATCTCCAAAACATCAGCTTTACAGGGGAAGGAAAAAAACCTTCTTTATTTTCAGTGAGTGGAAATTAATGTAAAAATAATGTATTTCAAGTCATTTTGGAGCATTTCTATTGGTCCATTCATCAGGAAATTCTGAAACGATGTCAAAAACAATCAGATTCAAATTATGCCAAAAAATTAAAAATAACAAAAATGGAGATACAGATTTTCTGTCACGGCAACAATATTTAACATGTTTTGTTGATTTTCTAACTGATAATAAATGAGCAACTATCTGCGTAAAGAACAACCAGAATCTGCCAGATTCACATTCTGATGTGAATGAGAGGTTACAAGGTTTGTGTGTGATAACAGTGTTATTTTACTGTAGTTATGGTGATTTGATGATCTGTACAGCAGCTAATGGTTAATATTTAATGATGGTAGTATTTATGAATGCATAAGTAACAATTATAGAATTATTGTCTCAATAACAAACTATTAGATAGATTTTTTAAATGTCTTTTAATTGTTAATAGTCAAAAGTTTGGTTGAGTATATATAATTAAAAAAACATTAAATCTAAATGCTAGGGTGACCAATTGTATATATATGCATACAAATAATTGGTCACCCCAGCATTTGGATTCAATGTTTTTTTTAAATGATTTTATTTATCAGTATATATTCATTTTATATATATATAAATATATATATGTATATATATATATATATATATATATATATATATATATATATATATATATATACATAATATTACATATTATATATATATATATATATATATATATATATAGGGACACTTAGCTGTCCACCTTAGTCAGGATGTCGTATATCTCAGCAACAGGTCAGGTCTGAATATCTGTCCATTAATTAATTGCAGTGTGTTACATAATGGATTATAGGGTTCTGTATCAACAGGTTCTAGACTGTGCCTCTGACTGTATTCCACTTTTTCTGACAATAAATGAAAAAAACTAATTTAAATAATAATAAAATATTTATTATAAACACCTATAATCAATACAAATACATTATATATATATATATATATATATATATACAGCATGTTTTTTTTTTTATTGCTGGCCGTATGTACAGTGGTGGCGTCTGCACTTGCTCCATTTTCAGCACTAATTTCATATCACATTTGTTCCATATTCTGCATAACTTGGTTCAGCTGGATGAATCTCACGCCCTAAATCTCACGCATCCTCAGCTCGGATCATTTGTCTCTGTGTTTTCCTCTGTGTCCCCCTTGAGGCTCAGACTGGGACGCAGCTGAGCCGAGGATGCTGGACTTGGTGAGAGTAAAGCTCGGCTGCTTTCTGACCTCAGGGTTTAGCCGGACTGTGGGTGGGACTTAGACTTACAGCTTAGATATCAGAGTTGAGTGATGTTCAGAGGATAATATTGAGTGATCTACAGGTTACTTGGATGATGATGATGATGATTAATCAAGTAATGAAAAAAAAGTAAAAAAAAGAAAAATTTATATAATGTTAGATATTTCAAAAATATATATATATCCATCAAAAGTTTGGGAACCCATGGTCAAAATTTCTGTTACTGTGAATAGTTAAGTGAGTAAAAGATAAACTAAAAGATAAACTTTCTAAATTAAAAAAAAAATAATAATAAATTAAACCTTTTTTTTTTTTTTTAAATCAGTTCAGCGCTCTGTATGTTCAGTACCTTTGTTGAGTATCAGAGCTTGTGAACACTTTCCGTAGCAGCTAAGAGTTTTTCGGGTCCTGTTTGGGGGATTAACACCCATTCTTGCTGCAGAAAGCTTTCTGGGGTCTCGGGTCGTCTTGCTGCGCTGCTATTCACAGATTTCTACTGATGTTTAGGTCAGGGAACAATGAGAGCCATGGCAAAACCTTCAGCTTGCTCCTTGCCTCTCCCTTGAGGGAGTCCACTGTGGACCGTAGTCCTGCTGTAGAAGCTCCTCCTCTTGTCATCTTTAGCTTTTCAGTTTGCTTCCAGAATTTGCTGGTATTGGTCAAATGTTCGCTGTGCCACTGGCTGCAACACAAGGCCAAAGCACGATTGATCCACTCCAGTGTCTAACAGTTGGAAAGGTGTTCTTCTCATACAGTTTCAGCACTCTCTTGTTTAGATGTTCTTTTGAGCTCTTCTGATGCTGAGTTTTGTGGTGAGGATGCAGGAAAGGTTTCAGCCTTATCCGGCTGTAGAAGCTCCCCCATGTTCAACTTTTTGTGATGGTGAAGATGTTTGCTTGATGTTTGCTAGTATTGGTGACATGATCACTGTGCCACTGGCTGCAACACAAACCCTGAAACAAGATTTGGAGGCCAAAAATCAGAATCCGTGCCCCTCACAAACTACATTTACAATGAGGGCCTTTATCAGATGTTCTTCTCCAGAGCGACTTACAGAAGAGCTTCACTCAGAAAATAAACTTAGCTAGTTTATATCAGCTAGAATCCAGAAGATCATCTAAGCTTAGATACTACTAAATACCAAAGTCAGTCTGGAGACACAATCCTCCACACACTCTACACCCAAGTACTCTCAGAAGAGGAGGGTCTTCAGTCTTGGACAGTAAAAAGCCTGGACGCTCGTCTTCCGTGGATCTTAAAGGATGGCGGGTCGAGCCGAGCCGTACTAGAAGCTGGAAGGGCTCTCGGTGCAGATCGGCTTTTGACCATCGCCATCAAGTACGGAGGGGCTGGCTGGTCCAGTCTTGGCTTTGTAGGCCAGAGTCAGGGGTCTGAATCTGATGACCTGGGCAGCAGCTACAGGAAGTCAGTGAAGGCTGAATGTAGACCCGTACCGCTGCACTCTGGATCAGATGCAGGAGCCTGATGGTACAGGTAGGAAGACCAGCGACTCTCTAGAGAGGAAGGGTTGTAGAGGAGAAATCTGCACTACTCAAGTCTCTCTCCACCTGTCGACTCCCAACTGACGAAGGGTTAAAGGAAGCAGTGCAACAGTGTTTGTGTACGGAGCACATTCACACATTTACAAAGCTGTGTGTATTTTTGCCTTAGTCATGGTGGCAGAAACAGAAGTCGTGCGGCGGAGAGGCGTAATGCTGTGGGTGTGTCGCCTAGCAACAAGCCCATATTGCCCCTCTCTTTGGTGATGGATTGATGAGAGAAAAAGAGAGGGCGAGAGAAATAGCTGGTAGATCTAAGAATACAGCAGAACCACTGTTCCCCTGATCCTGTTAATTGTACGAGACAACATCCTTTTTCCTGACATTGACTTCCTTCAGCAAACCAAGAAAAACCCAGCTCTCAAAATAGCATCTTATCCACAGCTTACGGCTTTTTTGCGTGACAGTCCGAAGTGCATGTTTATACGCTCACCCAGCATTTTATTAGGAACACCTATATACCTCCTTGTTCAGAAGGTGGCGGTGTAAATGTTTGGGGATGTTTATTAACATTCAATTTAATTAATACCTATTTATCATTACTTGAAAGCCACAGGCTATTGGAATATCGTTGCTGACCATCGTTGTGCCCTCATGCCCTCATGACCACAGTTCTATCTAATGACCATCTTCTAATGGCTGCTTCCAGCATGATGATGCAGCATGTCGCAAAGCAGTCGTCTTCTCAAACTGGTTTTAATGAACATGGCAGTGAATCTGAATCCTGATTCAGTGCATTAACGTTCGCTTGGAAGCAATCATGTCAGCGTGGAGCAGAAACTTTCCACGGTTCCAACATCTTATGGAAGAATCGCTGTTTTGAGGGTAAAGAGAGGTCCAGTATTAGTGTAGTGTTCCTGAGAAAGTTCTCAGTTAGTGTAGATACCATTGTTCATTAGTCCCTTAGTCCATTTATTCATCAGTTCAGTTAGATGTTCAGTGGAGCTTCATCATTCCAACTCATTCCAAAGGCAATTATTGGAGCTTCATTCATCACTCCAACTAATCCCCAAAGTGGTTGACTCATCCCAAAGGTGGTCAATAGAGCTTCATCACTCCAACTCATCCTAAATGTGTATAGTGGAGCTTTATCACTCCAGCTCATCCCAAAGATGTATGACCCATCCCAAAGGTATTCAGTGGCAGCTTCATCACATCAACTTATCCCAAAGACGTTTGACTAATCTCAAAGGCATTGAGTGGAGCTTTATCACTCCAGCTCATCCCAAAAAAGTTCGACTAATCCCAAGGGCATTCAGTGGCAGCTTCATCACTTCAACTCATCCCAATGATGTTTGACTAATCCCAAAGGCATTCAGTGGAGCTTCATCACTCCAGCACATTCCAGAGGCGTTTGAACCCATTCCAAATGTGTTCAATGGAGCGTCGTCTCTCCAACTAATCCCAAAGATGTTTGACCCATCCCAAAGGCAATCAATGGAGCTTCATCACTCCAACACATTCCAGAGGCATTTGTACCCATTCCAAATGTGGTTAATGAGGCTTCATCACTCCAACTCATCCCAAAGATGGTTGACTAATCCCAAAGGCATTCAGTGGAGCTTCATCACTTCAATTAATCCCAAAGACGTTTGACTAATCCCAAAGGCATTTAGTGGAGCTTCATCACTTCAATTAATCCCAAAGACGTTTGACTAATCCCAAAGGCAATCAGTGGAGCTTCATCACTCCAGAACATTCCAGAGGCATTTGAACCCATCCCAAAGGCATTCAGTGGAGCTTCATCACTTCAATTAATCCCAAAGACGTTTGACTAATCCCAAAGGCATTGAGTGGAGCTTCATCTTCTCAACTCTTCCCAAAGATGTTTGACTAATCCCAAATGTGTTTAGTGGAGCTTCATCACTCCAACTCAACCTAAAGGCATTCAGAAGAGCTTCATCACTTCAACTCATGCCAAAGATATTTTACTCATCACCAATAGATGTAATAGAGCTTCATCACTCATTGACTCATTTAGTTTCATCACTACAACTAATCCAAAAGGTGTTTGGTTCATCCCAAAGGTATTCAGTGGCGCTTCATCACTCCAACTCATTCCAGAGGAGTTCAGTGGAGCTTCATCCTTCCAAATGTTTAAGGAAACTCAGAAGCTCTGAAGTGTTTCCTAACTTAGTATCTGGGGACCTCAGATGGTCCATAGTTTTGTATTCTGTCAGCTCCCAACACACCTGAATCAGGTAGGTTCCTGAAGACTGGATTGGGAACTACTTTGGTAGGTTGTCATTAGTCACTGTAGCAGTGAGTTTTGATGTCGGTGGAACTAAGTGTCCCAGCCCAAACCATTAAAATCAGACCAAGGCCCTTATTCCTCCACCACCACTGCACTGCAGTTTCTATTATGCATTGAAGAAGGGAGCATTCCCCAGCCAGACCCATACATCAGTGTGTCAGACAGTGACCCATGATTCATCGCTCTAGAGAGCAAGTTTCCTTTGCTCAAGAGTCCAGTGCAAGTCAGCAGTTTTACACAATTCTAGCCAACACTGCATGGCGAACTTGGCTTGAATACAGCCACTCAGTCAGGGGAACTTGTCAACAAGCCTTCTGCAGTTGTTCTTGTGAAACGGCTTGGCTTCCAGACTGTTCCAGGTTCTATTAAGTTCTTAAACCCAGCCCAGATGGTCTTTACAAGCTCCACTATGCTGGGCCTGGTTTCTACTTTGCAAGAACATCACGTATCAAGTTGACAAGAGCTGCCTTAGCAGTGGAGACATTTCAAGACCAGGCTTGTTGGACTCCTATGATGCTTCCCCATGGCTTTCTCATTATACAGCCAGTGTTTATCTGTGTGGACTTATGGGTTAGTAGCAGTAGCAGCTGTTATGCTACCTTGAATAAGTACCATCAGGCCCCTGCAGCTCATCCAGAATGCAGCGGCACGGGTCGTCTTCAACGTCCCTAAATTCAGCCATGTCTCTCCACTGCTGCTGTGTTTTCTCTCCACTGGCTTCCTGTAGCTGCCCAGGTCATCAGATTCAAAACCCTGACGCTGGTCTACAAAGCCAAGACTGGACCAGCCCCTCCGTACTTGATGGCAATGGTCAAAAGCCGGTCTGCACCAAGAGCCCTTCGAGCTTCAAGTACGACTCGCCATCCCTCAAAATCCGCGGAAGACAAGCGTCCAGGCTTTTTTCTGTCCTGGTACCAAAGTGGTGGAACGAGCTGCCCCTGGGTGTCCGAACGGCCGAGTCGCTCGCTGTCTTCAAACCCAGACTGAAGACCCACCTCTTCAGGACGAATAGTTCTATGGTCGCCTTATTGTCTTGTGTTTAGTAATGTCTAAGCTTGGAGGTATCTTTTGTATTATTAGTCTATTGTAACTAGCTGAGGCTTTTCTTGGGTAAATAGTAAAGCACTTTGTAAGTCGCTCTGGGTAAGAGCGTCTGCTAAATGCCGTTAATGTAAACGTAAATGTACCAAATACAGGAAGCTGAACTGGATGTCTTGCTGCTTTTTGATGTGTAGTATATTTTTGATATCCAAGGGATTTTTGGGTCTATAATCAGACCAGAGCCCAAACGCTCTAGGTATTGGCCTGGCTGTATGTCTGTTGAACTCCTATCCATGCTAGTTTTAGGCTCCTGCCTAAAGTTACTATAGGCTGCCAAAAAAAGAACACTGATGGTCACTCTGATTGAGAGGTTCTTGGGGACGTGATATAGCTGTTTCTGAGCTCATCTCTGTAGAACATCAGTACCAGACTGGTATATTAATTTATATCCTAGTGCTGTGTATAAATCTTAATTGAATTTTAATAAATACATAAATATATCATTTTTATTTCTACATAACCTACACAACCATTCCTCAAGTCCTATGATGCAACTGATTTCCCAGGTATTATTGAATAATATTATATGTTATTATTCTATTAAGCAAGCTAATGCTAAAGCTAAACCTGGCAAGCTAATGCTAAAGCTGAATCTGGCAAGCTAAGGCTAAGGCTAAACCTGGCAAGCTAAGGCTAAAGTTGAACCTGGCAAGCTAAGGCTAAGGCTAAACCTGGCAAGCTAAAGCTAAAGCTGAACCTGGCAAGCTAAGGCTAAGGCTAAACCTGGCAAGCTAAAGCTAAACCTGGCAAGCTAAAGCTAAAGCTAAACCTGGCAAGCTAATGCTAAAGCTAAACCTGGCGAGCTAAAGCTAAACCTGGCAAGCTAATGCTAAAGCTGAACCTGGCAAGCTAATGCTAAAGCTAAACCTGGCAAGCTAAAGCTAAACCTGGCAAGCTAATGCTAAAACTGAACCTGGCAAGCTAAAGCTAAAGCTGAATCTGGCAAGCTAAAGCTAAAGCTAAAGTTGAACCTGGCGAGCTAAGGCTAAGGCTAAGGCCCGTGGTGTTTGTGTACCCCGTCCCACCGGCACGCCGAGTACAACCCCCCTCCCCCCCTCAGTAGTTCTGAGCTATGAGTGTGGACCCACCTATGTGCTGGTATTTTGCTCTTCACTGGGTTCTGTGTTTGAACCCCGTGGTGTTTGTGACTGGTCATGAAAGTCAGAGGCGGTAAGGTGCTCACCGTGGTGTCCTCTGGTCTTCTGCGTGCAGCTGATCAGTGATGGCAGCGTGGTGTATGCTGAGGCGCTGTGGGATCATGTCACCATGGACGATCAGGAGCTGGGCTTCAAGGCAGGCGACGTCATCGAAGTAGTGGATGCCACCAACAAAGAGTGGTGGTGGGGTCGCATCCTGGACAGCGAGGGCTGGTTCCCAGCCAGCTTCGTCAGGGTGAGGAGCAGCTCCTACAGCTGATACTGCACATTTTCCATTTAGTCAACATGGGTGTAAATCTCTGTCCTGATGATTTAGGTTAGGGTTAGGTTTCAGGGTTGAGTCATGGTTAGGGTTAAGATTAGGGTCAGGTTTTAAGGTTGATTCAATGTTAGGATTAGGGTTAGGTTTTAGGGTTAGGTTTTAGGGTTGATTCAATGTTAGGGTTAGGGCTAGTTTTTAGGGTTGATTCAATGTTAGGATTAGGGTTAGGGTTAGGTTTTAGAATTGATTCAATGTTAGGATTAGGGTTAGGTTTTAGGGTTGATTCAATGTTAGGATTAGGGTTAGGGTCAGGTTTTAGAATTGATTCAATGTTAGGATTAGGGTTAGTGTTAAGTTTTATGGTTGATTCATGGTTAGGATTAGGGTTAGGTTTTAGGGTTGATTCAATGTTAGGATTAGGGTTAGGTTTTAGAATTGATTCAATGTTAGGATTAGGGTTAGGGTCAGGTTTTAGAATTGATTCAATGTTAGGATTAGGGTTAGGGCTAGTTTTTAGGGTTGATTCAATGTTAGGATTAGGGTTAGGTTTTAGGGTTTATTCATGGTTAGGATTAGGGTTAGGGCTAGTTTTTAGGGTTGATTCAATGTTAGAATTAGGGTTAGGTTTTAGGGTTGATTTAGAGTTACTGTAAGGATTAGGATTAGCGTTAGATTTTAGGGCCGATTCAATGTTAGGATTAGAATTAGGGATAGGGTCAGGTTTCAGGGTTGAATTAGGGTTAGGTTTTAGGATTGAATGAAGGTTAGGGTTGGGATTAGGGGGTATATATACAATATACATGTATCTCCATGTTTGCTATTGTTCATTTTTTTTACATAATTCATAATACATCTGATTGTTCTGTATGTTGTATCTGAATTTAATGATGAATGGACCAACAGAAATGCTCCAAAATGAAATAATTTTCCATTGATATCCATTGAACGTTAAGACAGGGTTTTCCTTCTCCTGCAAAGTTGGCAGTCTATACGTTTAAATTAATAATTTAATTATGAATATTATTGTTATGAAATGGACATATTCATCTCCTTGATGTAATAATTCATTAACCACCATCAACCATCTGTGTTTCAATGTAAAAAGAAAAAAAGAGAAAGGTGAACTGCTGGTTTGACCCCCTGCTGGTGTGTGTCTGCCCCCTCAGTTGCGTGTGAATCAGGATGAGCCCATGGAGGAGTACCTAGCCCAGCTGGAGGAGGCTCAGGAGGAGCACAGTGCCGATATGGCTCTGCTGTTGGGGCCTGGACTGCCCTGTAAGGAGCAGATGAGGACCAACGTCATCAACGAGATCATGAGCACGGAGAGGGATTACATTAAACACCTGAAGGACATCTGTGAGGTCAGTTTGATAAAGCTTGGACTAAGATTGGACTAAGATACACTATTCGTTGACCTCCAGCGAGGCCGTTACCATTAGGGGGGGTCAACAGGGGAACGCAGCTGGTCATGGTCTCCTTGGTTGAGTAATTGAGCAGAAGTGAGTGTAGATTGGAGAAGCTATACGGTCTGCTGGGGGGAAGTAAGCAAGCACCCTCCCAGTAGGTATATATTCACATACACTACATGTCCAAAAGTATCCAGACGCCCCTTGTAATGAGCGAATTCAGCTACTACAAGGTGCACCCACTGCTGACACAAGCCTTCAGCTGCATTAGTGGTGTTTAAATCATGGTCGGGCTCATAATGACAGCTTATGGGGCGGGTCAGGCTCAGGCAGAACGGGCTTGGGCTCGGGCTCGGGCTTGGGCAGGGTCAGGCTGGAGTTTTTGGGCCCGATCTAAGCTCTAATATACAGCTTTCATAATCTGCATATAAAAGCAGTGCCCAGTACACCAGTACACCAGCAGACCAGCTCAGCTCTGAAGCAGTTCCCTAATGTTCCCAATAGAAGACCCCTGTGGTATGAACTGACCCTCTGTGCTCCCTGCAGGGTTACATCAAACAGTGCCGGAAGCGCATGGACATGTTCACAGAGGAACAGCTGTGCACCATCTTCGGAAACATTGAGGATATCTACCGCTTCCAGAAGAAGTTTCTGAAATGTCTGGAGAAGAAGTTCAACAAGGATGAGCCCCATCTCAGTGAGATCGGCTCGTGCTTCTTAGAGCACGTAAGTAAAAAAAATTAAATGTGATTCTTACATGTTGATGAGCTTCCTGATGCTGCAGTCCTGGGCCATCGTTGGTGTAGGACCGTCTCTATCAGTTGTTGTGTTAGCAATTTATTCAAGTAATCAGAGCTTAAAAAAAACTGGTTAAATGGGTCTCCTCATTTTCTTATTGAAAATAAATAAATAAATAAATAAACAATAAAATAAAAAATAAATAATTAAAACAATTAATTATATACATATATACAGTATACATATATATATATATATATATATGTGTGTGTTTTTATTTTATTATATAAGTGTTTTCAATTTATTATAAAATATAAATAATATATATAATATAAAGTGCTTTCAGCTTTTTTGTTTAAATGAATTACTTAAATATACTAAAAATATAAAATTATCATCAAAACTCCTTGTTCATCATGGTGTGTTTAGGTTTACTGTGTGATCAGAGCATCCTGACTTGTTTTAGATGGTAAAAACCAAATCAATGAAAAAAGGGTTTATGAAAAACCTAAAACATTTTTTGTAAAAAATAAAAAATATATACAGAAAAATGTTACTATTGAAAAAAGTCACTATGATATATGAAACAATATACATGCAATATATCATAATCACAAATAGTAGAGAATTGTACACTACATGTCCAAACGTATCCAGACCCCCTAAAGTGACTTTAGCTGCTTTAACCCCTTTATAAAAAGTCTTATTGAGCACTTCTGTTATAAGAGAACAGCCCCACCAGTCTGTACAGAAGCCCCTGTAGGTCCAGAGTCATACACCTTAGTGATGTGCACAGCTTAAGTGGTTCCCACTTCCAGACAGTTAATAGGTTTTTGCTGTGTGGTCACTAGGGTGAAGTTGCTTTTGCTAAGTGGTTGCTAGGTAGTTTCTATGGTATTCCTGGTGGTTGATCTGATGTTGCTTTGTGTTTGCTAGGTGTTTGCTAAATGGTTGCTGTTGAAGTATCTGTAGTGGTTGATAATTGGTCACTATGGTGTCGCTATGTTGTTGTTTTGGTGTTGCTTTGGTTTGTTGTTATGGTATCCCATGTGGTTGAGATGGCGTTGCCAAGTGGGTTCTAAGGCACTTGCTATAAAGTTGCCTGGTGGTTGTAATGGTGTTGCTGTGTTGTTGCTTTGATTTTGCTTGGTGGTTGCCAAGGTATCCCAGGTTGTTGATATAATGTTGCTAAGTTGTTTATAAGTTGTTGTTTTGGTGTTGCTATGTGATGGCCATGGTGCTGCTAAGTGGTTTATAGGCAGCTGATATAAAGTTGGTAGGTGGTTGTAATGGTGTTGCAATGTGGTTGCTTCGGTTTTTCTAGGTGGATGCTATGGTATCCCAGGTGGATTATATAGTGTTGCTAATTGCTTTCTAGGTGGTTGCTATGGCATTGCTTTGTTGTTGGTAGGGAGTTGCTTCTGGACAGTTGCTGTGGTACCCTGGGTGGTTGTTGTAATGTTTCAGGTGGTTGCTGGTTGCTAAGTGTTGCCAAGTGGTTGCTCTGGCACTCTAGGTGTTGTTTGGGTGTTTCTAGTGTTTTTGGAAAAAAAACAAAAAGCTGTATACCAATCTGAATTGCACAAACAGGCCTGATAATAATAATAATAATAATAATAATAATCATAATAATAACGATGATGATGATAAAAGAATGAAAATAATACAATAATAATACAAGAGAATATAGTTAACCATAAATGCATAAATATATAAAATATTAAATACGACAGCATGTTCACAAATGGTTTTGTCCATCAGTTTGATCTTCGCAGCCTTACTTTGATGTCCATTAGTGACCACTGATATCAGCGTTCCTCTCTCTGCAGCAAACAGACTTTCAGATCTACTCAGAGTACTGCAACAACCACCCCAACGCCTGCGTCCAGCTCTCCAAGCTCATGAAGCTCAACAAGTACGTCTTCTTCTTCGAGGCGTGCCGCCTGCTCCAGAAGATGATCGACATCTCTCTAGATGGGTTCCTCCTGACCCCCGTCCAGAAAATCTGCAAATACCCTCTCCAGCTGGCCGAGTTACTGAAGTACACCAACCCTCAGCACAGGTACCCTAACCCGCATAAGCTCCAACTGTGCTCCCGGCAGGCTTAGTGATTAACTACACCTTCCAGACCCTGGACAAGGCTGTAGCACCCCGAACCCGATGCGCATAGGCAAGACGAAAATGTGAACTATGGGTGCATGAGTTGTTTGGGCCACCAGTGGGCAGAATCAGATTCTCCTTTCACCACCAACTTGCACAGCTTACTCCGGCATTATCGGCACTGTCTCAAATCACATCATACTCCCTACACAGTGCACTACTTAACAACACAAAAATCGTTCAACAGTGACGGCATGTTTAAATAGAGCTGTTTGACTGATTGCTGAATTTACATGACTGTAGATCAGACAGATCATGGACTGTCTGGGTGGAGGTGCTGCTATTTCACAACCTACAAAGTGCCCTACGCAGGGGAGAGGGAGTGATTTGAGACAGGGCCACTGCGGAAAGGGTTCGGAAGCTCACTATCACCAGATTTAAGCCACCATACCACGATAAGAGGTTTGTGGACAGCAGTGGAGAAGCAAGCAGTTAATTTAGACCAGAAGACCAAAGTATGACCAAGTACTGAAAGTACTAAATGTTCTAGACCAAGGCTGGCCAGCTTAATGTGCCATACCTGTTTAATGTTTACTGCTCAGTTATTTCGGTAGTGCTGATCTCCAGTAATCAACTGTCTTGTCCTGAGAGTTAGCTAGAACGGGATTTACTGAGCTGTAATGGTGTGTAATATAACAATGGAAATGTATTGATTTTTGCAGAGACTACAAAGATGTGGAGGCGGCCTTAAATGGGATGAAGAACGTGGCCAGACTGATTAATGAGAGGAAAAGGCGTCTGGAGAACGTAGATAAGATCGCCCAGTGGCAGAGCTCCATAGAGGACTGGGAGGTGGGTGATGATCAGGGTTACTGTACACACACACATATATATATATATATATATATATATATATATATATATATATATATATATATATGTTATAGACAATAAGATAAGATAATCCTTTATTAGTCCCACAGTGCAGAGATTCACAAATATATATATATATATATATATATATATATATATATATATATATATATATATATATGGTGCTATATAGCACCAATAAAGTCAAATATCACTTTTTTAGTACTATATATAATCTTTTTTGTTTAAATTAATTCCTTCCTGACTGGTCATTGATGGGTTTCTGTGGATGTTAAAACCCAAATCAATGAATAAATGGTGTATAAAATGAAATTTTCAATAATTTCTGATAAAAAATAATAAAAATTTCTAATTTCTACATTATTTTTATTAATAAAACAAACTACATGAACATTTTACTATTGAAAAAACTCAAACTCAATTAAAGAAAATACTTTTAACATGTCATAGTCACTATAGTCACAAATTGTAGAAATACACTACATGTCCAAAAGTATCCAGACCCCACTTCTAACAAGTGACCTTAGCTGCTTTAACTCCTTACACAGCTCCAATACCTTCAGGACGAGTTGCATATGTGGCAGAACTAATTGGCCAAAATTATTACCTGACCTCACTGATTCCCTCTATTGTTGAATGCAATCAAATCCTCACAGGCTGGTCCAACATCTGATCCAAAGCCTTGCCAGATACGTAAAGGCTGTTACTGCAGCAAAGATGGTCTAACTCACTATTGATGGCCTTGATTTCAGGAGAAACCCTGAAAGTGCATATGTCCACATACTTTTGGACTTTATTAGGCTATACTCATTAGCCCTGCACATCTGTGATGCTGTTTATAACACCAGGCCTGGTCTACCTCAGCATACACACCTGCACGTCCCGTTCTCTTTCATTTACACCCAGGTGTATTGTTGGATTTTACCTGCACCCTTGTCTCGTGCCTTTTCTATTGTCCTTGCTCTGTTGTCCCATGTTTTGACCTAATCTGCAGCAGAGACTTAGTCTAACAGTAAAATAGTAATACAATAAATAATACATTTCATATATCAGCTTAGTAGCTCTCATCCACAATACATTGGATGTGATTGACGCAGCTTCAGTTATAGTTTTCTGATTGTGTTAATAAGTGTGTGTGTGTGTGTGTGTTTTCTCAGGGAGAGGACATCCTCAGTAGGAGCTCAGATCTCATCTACTCTGGAGAACTGACAAAAATCTCACCTCCTCAAGCCAAGAGCCAACAGCGCATGTTTTTCCTCTTCAACCACCAGATGGTCTACTGTAAAAAGGTACGGCAGCATGGAAAGATGGATATTTGTGAAACACACGCATGCTTTTTAATACATTTTAGTTATAACTAGAGCTTTCTATACTATTCAAATGTAATTATATAGTTCAAAACCCTGATGCTGGCCTACAAAGCCACGACTGGACCAGCCAGCCCCTCCGTACTTGATTACGATGGTCAAAAGCCTGATCTGCACCAAGAGCCCTTCCAGCTTTGAGTACGGCACAGCTCGACCCGCCATGCCTTAAGATCTATGGTAGACAGGCTTCCAGATTTTTTCTGTCCTGCACCGAAGTGGTGGAACGAACTTCCCCTGGGTGTCCGAACGGCAGAGCGACCTATATAAATAAATATATATATAATAATTATATAAATAATTAAGATAATAAATAGTAATAAAAGCATTTTATTGTTATTTTGCTTTCCCACATATAAACCCACTGTTGTGTCCCTCCTCAGGATCTGCTGCGTAGGGACATACTGTACTATAAGGGGCGGGTGGACATGGACCAGATGGAGGTGCTGGATGTGGAGGATGGGAAGGATAAGGAGCTGAACGCGAGTGTGAAAAATGCACTGAAACTGCGCTCGCTCAGCGGAGATGAGGTTCACCTGCTCTGTGCCAAAAAACCTGAGCAGAAAGAGCGCTGGCTCCGAGCCTTCAGAGACGAGAGGGAGCAGGTGCAACATGACCGCGAGACAGGTGAGCTACCACACACACACACACGCCCTCGGCATTAAGCATAGTGCCAGTAGGCTCATGTTCCTATTCTATTGGCAGTACTTCTCCACAGGGACTAGACAAGCTGTGTATGTGTGTGAGTGCATTTGCACACCTGTGTCAGCAATGGGTGCAACTTAAAGTAGCTGAATGCATTCATTAGAATGGGTGTCCACAAACTTTTGGACATGTAGTGTAGCCTAATTATAAAAGCTAATTTCAGCCTCTTTTATGAACTTTAATATACTGATAATATCCTACACTGCCGTGACCTGTCCGATCTGCTGCTAAAGGGACTTCTGGAGGCACAAGTTGATCCTATGGCCTGACGACTGTTCCCTGCAGTTCCACTCTGCTTGAATTAAAACCCAAACGCCTGCTTTTGGCGCTGGTTCTTGGACTTTGTCACTGGCAGCAGTGCAGTGGATTTGTACGCTGATCCTCAAGATAAACAGGCACAAATCCATCTCTGGCGGAAAGTAGCGCCGTGTCAGCCTGCCAGTACCCAGGCTTGAAGAACAACACGGCCAGCCTGAGTCATAAAGTGCCTCTTTCTCAGAGCCATCTGGTCAGACCGGGTCTCGAATCAATGCATCAACCATTAAGAGCCGGTTCATATTTCACAGCTGAATTTACCCTGAGTTGTTTTCTCCCACTGTCACAAAGTAGCTTTAGCGAGAACCTGGAGCTCCAGAGAGCCCAAGTGAGCAAGCCAGAGGCAACAGAGAACCGCTCTCAGGTCTGGAGGAAGTGTCCCTGAAATGACCGTTCTGTTTCAGTGTATGATTGTTCTGAGTTGATAACACACGACATTGGCCACAACAAGTTTAGGAAAACACCCTGAAATCATCTGAGAACCTTTATTGATATTTTTAACCCTAATGCTAACCTTGCTCCCGAATCAACCCTAAATCCTAACCCTAATCTTAACCTTAGTCCTGATTCAACCCTAAATCCTAACCCTAACCCTAATCTTAACCGTAGTCCTAAACCAACTCTAAATTCTAACCCTAACCCTAGAATCAACCCTGAAACCTAACCCTAACCTCAAACTTAGTCCTGAATCAACCCTAAATCCTAACCATAACCCTAGAATCAATCCTAAAACCTAACCCTAACCTTAATTATAACCTTAGTCCTGAATCAACCCTAAATCCTAACCTTAACCCTAGAATCAATCCTAAAACCTACCCCTAACCTTAATTATAACCTTAGTCCTGAATCAACCCTAAATCCTAACCTTAACCTTAGTCCTGAATCAACCCTAAAATCTAACCCTATCCCTAATCTTAACCTTAGTCCTGATTCAACCCTAAATCCTAACCCTAACCCTAATCTTAACCGTAGTCCTAAACCAACCCTAAATTCTAACCCTAACCCTAGAATCAACCCTGAAACCTAACCCTAACCTCAAACTTAGTCCTGAATCAACCCTAAATCCTAACCATAACCCTAGAATCAATCCTAAAACCTAACCCTAACCTTAATTATAACCTTAGTCCTGAACCAACCTTAAATCCTAACCCTAATCTTAACCTTAGTCCTGAACCAACCCTAAATCCTAACCCTAACCTTAACCTTAGTCCTGAATCAATCATACATCCTAACCCTAATCCTAGAATCAACCCTAAATCCTAACCCTAACCCTAGAATCAACCCTAAAACCCAACCCTAACCTTAATTATAACCTTAGTCCTGAATCGACCCTAAATCCTAACCTTAACCTTAACCTTAGTCCTGAATCAACCCTAAATCCTAACCTTAACCTTAACCTTAGTCCTGAATCAACCCTAAAATCTAACCCTATCCCTAATCTTAACCTTAGCCCTGAATCAACCCTAAAATCTAACCCTATCCCTAATCTTAACCTTAGCCCTGAATCAACCCTAAATCCTAACCCTACCCCTAACCTTAACCTTAACCTTAGTCCTGAATCAACCCTAAATCCTAACCTTAACCTTAACCTTAGTCCTGAATCAACCCTAAAATCTAACCCTATCCCTAATCTTAACCTTAGCCCTGAATCAACCCTAACCCAAACCTTAACCTTAGTCCTGAACCAACCCTAAATCCTAACCCTAACCTTAACCTTAGTCCTGAATCAATCATAAATCCTAACCCTAACCCTAGAATCAACCCTAAAACCCAATCCTAACCTTAATTATAACCTTAGTCCTGAATCGACCCTAAATCCTAACCTTAATTATAACCTTAGTCCTGAATCGACCCTAAATCCTAACCTTAACCTTAACCTTAGCCCTGAACCAACCCTAAATCCTAACCCTACCCCTAACCTTAACCTTAACCTTAGTCCTGAATCAACCCTAAATCCTAACCCTAATCTTAACCTTAGCCCTGAACCAACCCTAAATCCTAATCTTAACCCTAACCTTAACCTTAGTCCTGAATCAACCCTAAATCCTAACCCTAATCTTAACCTTAGCCCTGAACCAACCCTAAATCCTAACCCTAATCTTAACCTTAGCCCTGAACCAACCCTAAATCCTAACCCTAACCCAAACCTTAACCTTAGTCCTGAATCGACCCTAAATCCTAACCCTAATCTTAACCTTAGTCCTGAACCAACCCTAAATCCTAACCCTAACCTTAACCTTAACCTTAGTCCTGAACCAACCCTAAATCCTAACCCTACCCCTAACCTTAACCTTAGTCCTGAACCAACCCTAAATCCTAACCCTACCCCTAACCTTAACCTTAGTCCTGAACCAACCCTAAATCATAACCCTACCCCTAACCTTAACCTTAGTCCTGAACCAACCCTAAATCCTAACCCTACCCCTAACCTTAACCTTAGTCCTGAACCAACCCTAAATCCTAACCTTAACCTTAACCTTAGCCCTGAACCAACCCTAAATCCTAACCCTACCCCTAACCTTAACCTTAACCTTAGTCCTGAATCAACCCTAAATCCTAACCCTAATCTTAACCTTAGCCCTGAACCAACCCTAAATCCTAATCTTAACCCTAACCTTAACCTTAGTCCTGAATCAACCCTAAATCCTAACCCTAATCTTAACCTTAGCCCTGAACCAACCCTAAATCCTAACCCTAATCTTAACCTTAGCCCTGAACCAACCCTAAATCCTAACCCTAACCCAAACCTTAACCTTAGTCCTGAATCGACCCTAAATCCTAACCCTAATCTTAACCTTAGTCCTGAACCAACCCTAAATCCTAACCCTAACCTTAACCTTAACCTTAGTCCTGAACCAACCCTAAATCCTAACCCTACCCCTAACCTTAACCTTAGTCCTGAACCAACCCTAAATCCTAACCCTACCCCTAACCTTAACCTTAGTCCTGAACCAACCCTAAATCATAACCCTACCCCTAACCTTAACCTTAGTCCTGAACCAACCCTAAATCATAACCCTACCCCTAACCATGCTACAGCACCCCTGGAGCAGAGCACCATGCTTATGGCCCATGAGTGGCAGCTTAACTGGTATCAGGACAGTGAGGGGAGAACTGGGTCATGATCCATACACTCAAGCAAATTGCAGCAGAAGATCATTCAGAGCATCCCTGTGTGTCCCTGCAGGTTTTTCCATCACTGAGGTCCAGAAGAAACAGGCCATGCTGAACGCCTGCAAAAGCCATCCGGCTGGGAAGCCCAAAGGTCAGAGCCGTCCGCTGCTGCATGTTCTACTATAGCGAGATAGATCTACTATAGATCCCGTTCCACCGCCGGTAGAGAAAAGGCGGTTGTGACATGGATGGAACTTTGAATGATGGCTGCAGTAGAACCTCAGAACTTTAGAGGAACCTTAGAGGTTCAGTCAAATTACACATGTAAAGCTGTCAGATGGTGAAGTTATAGGTTCAGTTAATAAAAATAATAATTAGCTGCACCTTTAATCCACTGTAACACCAAAAAGAACATAACCTGTCCAAAAATGTGTAGACACCTGCTCCTCCAGTGTTTCTTCTGAAATCAGAACCTGGTACTGATGTTGGATGGTTAGTCCTGCCACTCCAGCTCATTCCAAAGATATTGATTGAATGGAGCTCCATCACTCCAGAGAGCCCAGCTCCACTGCTTGTTTGTTTGGGGAGCTTTATACCCTCCAGGATTTCCTCTAGGATTTGATTGCATTCAGCCTCACAAAAGCATCAGTGAGTTTCGGTTCTGATGTTGGATGTACATCTCCACAGACCAAAGCTTGTGGAGCTTCATATCCTCTAGAACTTTCTCTAGGATTTGATTGCATTCAGCCTCACAAGAGTCAATGAGTTTTAGTTCTGATGTTGGATGATTGATGTTCTGATGTTCTGCCACTCCAGCACATTCCCAAGGTTTTGATTGGATGGAGCTCAATTGCTCCACATCCCATATCTGGGGGGGGTTTATACCCCTCTAGCCCATGCTTGACATCAGGCATAGTGACCTCAGGCTCATGTACAGCTCCTGTAGAGCACCCCGTTCCATTGGATAATTCTTTTTTTAATGGGTGCACCTAAAAGTAGCTGAACGAGGAAGGGGGCTCAACACTTTTAGATGGTAGTGTAGGTGGGTATCGCAGCCTCATTTTGATTGGACTGGTTGCTACGCCCCTAATTCACTCAACTTGTCTTTGCTTGTGTCCCTGCAGCAGTGACCAGACCCTACTACGACTTCCTGCTGCGCCAGAAACACCCCACACTGCCTACCAGCCTGCCCCAGCAGCAAGTCTTCATGCTGGCCGAACCCAAACGCAAAAGCTCCAACTTCTGGCACAACATCGGCAGACTGACGCCTTTCAAGAAGTGAGCGCCGGAGAGCGAGAGAGAGCGCCAATCAAAAAAGACAGAGAGAGAGAACTCTCAGCTTGTGCCTGAACTTACTTGCCCTTAAATCCTCATTCAGTTATTGTTGTTATTGTTATTATTATTATTATATATTTTGCATTACTTTCAGTTGTCATTGTTGTACTTACACAGATCTGTCATACTGATGAAAATATGATGTTCCTGTTGAGTTCTTGGAGAAAGCACTTTATAAGGTGGTTACAATCAGACTTGGTGACAGTCCCCTCGCACCCCCCTGCCAACCTCCCCTCCCTCCCAGGACAGTGTGAATATTTTTGTGCGGTGGGGGACGACGGGGGACTTTCCAGAGGACTGTAGCTCTTCTACACTAACGCTACTAACTTCAATTTGGTCTGCTCGCGTCGACAAATGCCAACTGTACACAGTGCCAGACGAGTCCGCTTTTGTACTTAAGTTCGTTCACTGTCTGCCATGGAAAAGGTGGAGGAGGAGTTATCACAGGTTTTATTGGGACACGTCCTGATTGGAGGACCCAGGAGATTTTTTAACCATTGTACAACAGGACTACATGTTTCATGGGGCGAGACTTCCCATTGTTTTAATGAAAAGTCTGAGGAACCCAAAGATGTTGCTTCAAGCTATTTCAGCTACATTTTGTTAATATGTACAAAATCCATAAGCCTCTTAAATGGATCTTACCTGGTTTCTCTCCGTGTTCCTTTAGCCTTATCCCTTTGCCCTGTACAAATGAGTATGGAATTAACTTCTTTTTGGAAGTGCCATCTGAAGTGTGTCTTGGAATTATTTCTTCGCAGCCATCACCAGAAGTTCAACAAAACAAAACACACAGGGCCCTCTCTTACACCCTGCGCAAGGCTAGTCACGATGCTCGTTGTTATCTTACACCCCACCAACAGTCTATTTTCATGCTTTCCTTCTCCGTCGTTTAATCAGCAGCGCTGCTTGTGAATATCTCTACGCTGATGGGCGCGGTGGTCTCGAAATGAGGGGTGTTCAGGTCAGTTTCTGGAGTATTTCTGTGTATCTCGGCAGCGGAAACACAGCAGGAGCTCCACTGACTGAAATCAACATTCGTCTACAGTCAGACGATCGTTGCTATCTTGGCAATGAATTGTCAACACAGGCGCGTGCAGCCCGACGCTCGTACTGTGCACCATGCAGCTTGATTTAGGCTTTACGCTTTACACCACTGAAATAGCAACCCGCCAAGGTCAGTATGACCGCACCTGGCTCTTAAAGGGGGCGGCAGGAGACACACTGATTGATTTATTACTGTACATCACGCCCAAAACAAAACAGTTCTCGACATGACTTTTGAGCGTTTCAAGCCGAGCAAGGCGAACTTTTCCCATCGTTACGATAGCAAAGACACGCCCCCTAAATCAAGCTGCATGGTGCACAGTTGACGGCTCCCCAAAAGATTGTTAAAATAGGGCCCAAGTGTTTTGGTGTAAAAGTGCACGTGGTTTAGAGTTGGTTGGTTTAATGTTAAACACTCAGATGTTCAGATGTGTTTATGTTTTAATGCCTCTAAAAGCTCCACCATGGTTTGAAATCACTGTTGCCAATTATTTAAAAACAGTATATATAAAAAGTAAATATATAAAATCCATTTAATTCAGTGTTTTTAAAATCCCTGAGAAATCATCAAAATCAACATCAAAATATGAAGATATAGATAAATGAAGTTCTAATGATATTAATATCCAGAATATAACTAATTATATTAATATAAAGTATATAACATTAATGTCAAGTTATTATAAAATAAAATCTACAATGATGTTCTAACAAAATATTTAAAATCAATTTATAAAAATGTTAATATCCACAGTGAAATTGTAATAACATAATATAATGAAGTTCTGATAACATTAATATTCAAAATAAGGGTCCAATAACATAAATATCCAGGGTGAAGTTCTAACTTATTTCACATTAATTTCCAGGATAAACCATGTTTGAAAAGTGATCAAATCTTATGGTAAGTAATTATGACACATAAATGATTGTAAATAGATAATCTATGTATATTGTTTACAATATCTAATAACTCATAGTCCATAAAATATTGAATCTGTTATTATATAGTTTATAATTCATTAATCCATATTGTATAAAATATTACACTATATGTAAAAAAGGACAAATAAAAAATATCATAATTCCTTCCAAACCTTTGAACAGTAGTGTACTATGTATCTAAAAGTATTGATGAAAGTTGGCATTTTGAGTTAAAACGCTTTATTAATATTGAAGTACGTCACAAAAGGCAGTGCTCGGCACTACTGCACAACGTCTTAGTCACAACAAATGGTTTAAAACAGTCAGAGAAACACAAAAGAACACAGTCAGAAGAACAGTCAGAGGAACACAGTCAGAAGAATAGTCAGAGGAACAGTCAGAGGTACACAGTCAGAAGAACAGTCAGAGGAACACAGTCAGAGGAACAGTCAGAGGAACAGTCAGAGTAACACTCAGAAGAACAGTCAGAGAACCACAGTCAGAGGAACACAAAAGAACACAGTCAGAGGAACACAGTCAGAAGAACAGTCAGAGGAACACAGTCAGAAGAACAGTCAGAGAAACACAGTCAGAAGAACAGTCAGAGGAACACAGTCAGAAGAATAGTCAGAGGAACAGTCAGAGGTACACAGTCAGAGTAACACTCAGAAGAACAGTCAGAGAACCACAGTCAGAGGAACACAAAAGAACACAGTCAGACGAACAGTCAGAGGAACACAGTCAGAAGAACAGTCAGAGGAACACAGTCAGAAGAACAGTCAGATGAACAAAAAAGAGAATAGTCAGAGGAACAGTCAGAAGGCAATGTGGCATGACCCCAGTCACCCCAGCTGTGCTTAAACCAGCCAGGGTTTATATACTGCAGACAGTGAATTTCAGCACTTTCTACAACAATGTGTGTGTGTGTGTGTGTGTGTGTGGGTGTGCGTGGGTGTGTGTGTGTGTGGGTGTGTGTGTGTGTGTGGGTGTGTGTGTGTGTGCGTGGGTGTGTGTGTGTGGGTGGGTGTGTGTGTGCGTGGGTGTGTGTGTGGTACTGACTGTCAATCGTTCATTTTTCTCATGGAACATGAGCTGCCTTCAACACCTCCCACGTCCCAGAAGCCCAGCAGGCGTCAGTTCTTCTCAGTTCTTCTGTTCTGCTCACTGATCATGCACCGACAGACAGAGCGACAAATACCTGCACCGCCGGGACGCCCTCCTCATCTGCTTCATGAATATTCAGGCGGCGCTGCTCAGGCGCTGCTCAGGCGCTGCTTTGTTTGTTGTGACAGAGGTGCTACTTTGAGTTGCCGCTGATGAGGATCAGTCAGGCAATCTGGAGAAACACATGGAAAGTAGGTTACCATGACTCGCATGACAGCCCTCGTCTCCACTGGCCTTTTAATGCTGTTTGCAAGCTCCAGGCACTTTCTGCCAAAATCCCCATGCCGGTTACTCACATCTCTGTGCAAAGGGATGTAACGGTACATGGATGGACGCTGTGATGCTGTACAACGTGGGAGAATATGGTGGCGTTGATACTTTTGACCACAGGAAAGAGGCCTCGTAACTGTGGCATTTCCCGGAGCTCAAACTCGGCGAGTGAGAAAGCTAAAGGCAAGATCGGGAGAGAGAGCACTGTGCTAGGCTAAACGCTAACCTCAGCTGACCTTTTCAAACTCTTCAGCTAGCAAACCACTAGCACACACCGCTGGGAGGACTGCAAGAGGACAGCAGCGCAATCCGACAAGACGTAATTACAGCGTTTTAGTCAATAACTTTAAGGAAAATCAGAATAACAGGGTGGTAAACAGGGTTGTAAAACCATATTAGAGCTTTACCTTTCCTTTACCCCACACTTACTACCCTGCTGAAAATAACAGCATGACCAGCTCAAGCTGGTTAAGCTGGTTGGGTTTGATGGTTTAGGTGGTCTACAAGCATGATCAACATGACCAAGCTAGACTAAAACAATATGACCAGCATGACCAGCATGGGAAAGTAAAACCAGTATAATCAAATGCAACACATGCTTTGCTGGTCAAGAGATGGTTACCCAGCTAGCTTACCAGTATACCAGTATGTTTTCGCCTGGATGACCAGCTTTTCGACCACCTTGACCACTTGCACTGAGCAGTGTTCTCTGGAATGATGGATGGTGGATGCAATCAAATCCTCACAGCAATGCTATGCTCCAAAATCTAGAAGAAAGTCTTTTTAATCCCCTTGATTTTGCAATATGCGATGATTAAGTGTCCCAATACTTTTGTCCACAGGGAATGGAAACACAATTACTGTCCAATGCTGCAGGATTCCTAGTGTAACATCTCATCTCTGGCTAAACGGTTCCATAGTCTGCTCTCTCAGAGGCGAAGGCTGAGATTTTTAGCCTCAGAAGCAGTCACATTCTGCCCCCTGCTGGTGCACGCAATCATTACCCTCATCTGTTGTCTTCAGTGGGACAGGTTTTGGCACTGGAGGCACTTTGGAGATAATGGTGAAGTCAAACCAAGTGGTCTTATTGCAATTCCTCAGTAAAGCTGGTGGACACTGTAAGGCCTCAACACAGGGTCGCAACAGCAGCAGGAACAGTCATCAGCTCTGCAGTGAAGGTTAGGTGGTGTGTGGTCCCAGTCGTGGAAGTTGGAGAGGGTCTAGGTTAGTCCAGGTGTTTTCTGAGATGCGGCAGTATGTTCAGTAATTGACCGCTTCAGAGCGGTGAGACGTCTGGTGGTGGAACAGATGCTCTGGTACCTCCTGGCAGGAGCTGGCAGATGCCAGTGCCGCCAGCTTCACGATGGGAGTGATCCGAGGAGAGAGAGCATCAGCAGCCGGAGCCTGAGAGAGCACAATGGCCATTCAACCTTGCGACCCTCAGGCCATAGTGTCAGCCACGTAGTCTGCTGAGCCTCTCTGAGCCACTTCTCGATCTTTTTAAGAGTTTGTATTTATTTATTGGGTGAAAATAATTGTGAGTTGCTGTTGCTGTTGCTGTTGCTGTTGCTGTTGCGGTTGCTGTTGCTGAGTACAACCAAATTTGAGTAGTCACACTGCAGCTGCAACATTGTCTTTCTGGTTTCGGAAACGAAAGGCCCAGTTTATTCTGGCAGGACCAAGGAGGATGCTTCAACCTCA
>NC_132882.1:3944201-4019201 GCF_030463535.1 Salminus brasiliensis | reverse complement strand
TATCCTGTGAGAAATGAGCTTTTCGCTGCTTTTCTTAAGGCACTTGAGCAGGCATTTGGTTCAGTTTTGAATGGCACAGATATCTCAAGTCCTCAAATCCAGAAGACAAACCTCCCAGGACTCCCCAGAGCCGCAATGCTACTGGCAGCATCCTAGCCCATCCTAGCCTACAACCTCCATACCTGTAGCTGCTAATTTTCACACTAAAATCTCATTAAGTGGATTATATTGGCTGTCATTTGTTTGGAGGTGATGCGGGTGCTCAGTCATCCTGTGCAAATTGGTCATAAGTTTACAGACGTCCTGTAGTAAAATGACATTACTCCACCTCCCCACTTACCACAGATCCATCCCATCCGAACAGAGCTTCAGTCTTATCTGTGGACGCTTTCGGACTGTCTTTAATTCCCTGTTTGTCTGTTTTCACAGCCAAGTTGGAGCTGAGAGCTGTAAAACCAGGTCAAATAGTGATTTGGGGTGTGACGTCATCACACTACCTGTGTGTGAATGCCTCTGGTCAGGTGATAGCACTGGTGAGTATCACTTCTTAGCACTTACAGAGAGAGACAGCACAGAGACGGGATGTTCCACTTATCGACTCTGATGGAGAAACATCTAATCAAATGAAATGACATCAATTTGTGAAACTTTTTGTATTTTTTATATTATTTTATTTAATTTTTTTTGCAACAAGTGAATTTGGTGGAAAAAGCTACTATATTTCTACATCTGAGACCTGGAGTGAGAAAAGCTTCCCGAAATTCGGCCCACTCCACAAACTTGAATCAAAACCACGCCATAAACTCCCCAAACAAAACTGAGCCACACAGTGTGTTTAAGGTGGTAGTAACTTTAGCCTCCTGCAGATGGCGCTGAACAAGGATGATTGGGCTATAAATCCCTGTGTGTGATGGGGTTCATAGAGAAAAAGCAGATGCAGTTAATAAGGCCAAAGCCCACCAAAGACCACAGTGTGAAGGAAGCAGCTGAATCTGCAGGTGTGTGGAAGCTTACGGTCATACGGGTCTACCAGCAGTGGCAGAAATCCCAGCCTACAGGAAGCTCACTTACTCACTTCTGAATGAGGAGAATGACACTCGGAGGCTGAGCTGCTCTCTGTGGTTCCTCCTAAACACGCAGCTGATGGAGGAAGATCTAGGAGGGAGGAAATTTCACCAGCTGACTTCTTGTTGTTGTTGGTGCAGCGGTGTCTCCTATTACATACAGAACCACGCTGGAGTTCAGGGAGCCCTTTAGTACCTCCCGTTCTTTCACTAATGTGGGTAAGATAGGCCGACTGCATGGCTAAGGGCTTGTTTTTATACACCTGTGGCAACGGGACTGAATCAGACACCTAAATTCAATGATTAGGGGTGTGTCCCAATACTTTTGTCCATTTAGTGTATATGTTAACCAGATTAGATTACAGAAGTGTGGTAATCAGTGAGAACGTACAATACGTTACCCATCTGTTGGTTGTGTTTGTTTACAGAGTGTGTTTCTGGAATCTGACTGCTCCTTCAATGAGCTGCTGCAGCCTGATGGATACACCCACTTCATCTCTGCACACCACAGACTTCCCATGTCCCTCACTTTTGTCCCGCACACGCCCCCCTACACTCAGTTCCTACTGCTCAGAAGCACTCTGCTCATAGAGACTCAACCGCAGGAACACCCAGAAGGTTTTAAAGCAGAGGTCGATCTGGACTCAGATGACCCATTCAGTCTGAGACAGGCTGCCCAGTACCCCAGGAGCCCGATTTTCTACATGGACTGACGATGAAGAGGAAGGCAAGAAAGCTGTGTCCATGAGGACCAATAGAACAACACTTACACTAACAGCTACTACAATGGACCAATAGGAAACCACTCTCTACAAGGACCATTAAAAAAATGACTGACACTAATGGCTATTTCAAATGGACCAGTAGGAACTCAGTCTCCACGAGGACCAATAAAACCATCAAGGCTAACAGCTACTACAAATGATCCAATAGAAAACCACATGCACTAATAACAGCTATTCCAAATGGACCAATAAGAAAGGACTCTCAATAAGGACCAATAAAAAAACAATAGGCCAATAGGAAACCAATGGCACTAACTGGTACTACGAATGGAAAACCACAGACACTGACAGCTATTTCAAATCAACCAATAGAAAATCACTCTCTCTTTAAGGACCAATAAAACCCACTGATGCTAAAGCTCTAATCGGATTTGTCAGAACATATGAGCTGCCTTTCAGAACCGATGAACTGGACCTACTTACTGAATCAGTAGCACACTGAGGATGTAGGTGTAGTCCGTCAGTTCCCAGCGAGAAACTGCACCGACGTTGTGACGTTGTGATGTTACGCATCAGCCCCCGATCCATTTAAAAAACTCAGTGATTTGGTTGTATGGCCATGATCTTTATTCTGAATGTTTTATAATATATTTTTATTCTATTTGTTTTATTGTTTAATTAAATGTTATTAAATATAATTTATTATATAGCAAATATTTAATAAATTTTTGATGCCATTGTTCTGCTCTGAATATGCACCTCAAGATAACTGCATTTGCTTTACAGTTGTATTAACCTTAAACCATATGGGCTAACTAATCATTCATAGTAGATACTGAATAATTCATAGTGGATACTAAATAATTCATAGTAGATACTGAATGATTCATAGTGGATACTGAATAATTCATAGTGGATACTGAATAATTCATAGTAGATACTGAATGATTTGTAGTAGATATTGAACAATTCATAGTAGATACCGAATAATTCATAGTGGATACTGAATAATTCATAGTGGATACTGAATAATTCATAGTGGATACTGAATGATTTGTAGTAGATATTGAACAATTCATAGTGGATACTGAATAATTCATAGTGGATACTGAATAATTCATAGTGGATACTGAATGATTTGTAGTAGATATTGAACAATTCATAGTGGATACTGAATAATTCATAGTGGATACTGAATGATTTGTAGTAGATATTGAACAATTCATAGTAGATACCGAATAATTCATAGTGGATACTGAATAATTCATAGTAGATACTGAATGATTTGTAGTAGATATTGAACAATTCATAGTAGATACCGAATAATTCATAGTGGATACTGAATAATTCATAGTGGATACTGAATAATTCATAGTGGATACTGAATGATTTGTAGTAGATATTGAACAATTCATAGTAGATACCGAATAATTCATAGTGGATACTGAATAATTCATAGTGGATACTGAATGATTTGTAGTAGATATTGAACAATTCATAGTAGATACCGAATAATTCATAGTGGATACTGAATAATTCATAGTGGATACTGAATGATTTGTAGTAGATATTGAACAATTCATAGTAGATACCGAATAATTCATAGTGGATACTGAATAATTCATAGTGGATACTGAATGATTTGTAGTAGATATTGAACAATTCATAGTAGATACCGAATAATTCATAGTGGATACTGAATAATTCATAGTGGATACTGAATAATTCATAGTGGATACTGAATGATTTGCAGTAGATATTGAATAATTCATAGTAGTTCCTAAATCATGTGTGGTGGATTCTGAATACATAGTGTAGTGGATATTTAATTTCATAATCATTTACCGTAGATATTGAGAAGTTTACAGTTGTTACTGAACAATTTGTAGAAATTGCTTAATTCATAATGGATTCTAAAAAATGTATAGTAGTACCCAAAAATCCTTATTCGATATAGAATAATTCATAGTGGATACTTCCTAATTTATGGTGTATAATGAGTCTAAACTCAAGAGGTTAAACCACACACATATATGTGTTTTCCCGGGGTGTTGTGTGTGTGTGTGTGTGTGTGTGTGTGTGTGTGTGTGTGTGTGTATGGAAAATTGATAAGTGGGCATGGAGGGGTCATCTGAGAGGGATGACAGGGATCTCAAGGAGAGACAGCATGGTGTGGGGAGGGCAGGGGGGCAGTGACAGGTTTAAATTTCATTGCAACAGCATTCCAAAGACCCTCAAGGCACTCGCGCACACACACACACACACACACCAGGGTCTGTCATACATGCTGGACTAAATAAACTAGTGAAATCTACAGTCAGAGGTGAGCCGTGGAAAGGAAAGAGCTCATGAAGAAATACACGGAGAGCGCGCAGTAGCTCTGCCTGTGACCCAGAGGGAGGGATGGATCCACACCCTGCTGCCTCCACCCTGCTGCCTCCACCCTGCTGCCTCCACCCTGCTGCTTACTCCGTGAGTTATCAGCCAGATCTTACCAAAACAAGCCAGAAATAACACCCGCAAGCCTTACAGCTGAGCTACACACTCACATTAACCAACGGTGTGGAGAAACTCAGCTGATTATCAGCAGCAGTAGGTGTAGGATTACGCTATTTATTAGATAAAGGTTTATATGAGATAATCTAATATAAATAAGATATATTAAATATAAATAATATAAATTTAGTGTATTAGTAAATGTGATAGAAATAAAGGTGCTAGGCACCAGACATTCACCGTCTTCAGTAGATATCAGTGGTTGTTATGGTGTTGCTAAGTGGTTGCTATGGTGGTGTTATGTGGTTGCTCAGTAATTTGCTAGGTGGTTGCTCTGGACTTTCTAACTGGTCAATAGGTGGTTGCTACAGTGTTGCTACATGGTTACTAAGTAGTTGCTAGGTTGTTGCTATGGTGTTATGTGGTTGCTAAGTAGTTTGCAAAGTGGTTGCTATGGAATTTCTAAGTGGTTGCTACAGGGTTACTATGGTGTTGCTATGTGGTTACTCAGTAGTTGCTAGGTGGTTGCTATGGCATTGTTATGTGGTTGCTAAGTAGTTTGCAAGGTGGTTGCTATGAAATTTCTAAGTGGTTTCTACAATGTTACTATGGTGTTGCTGCATGGTACCTAAATAGTTGCTAGGTGGTTGCAATGGTGTTATGTGGTTGCTAAGTAGTTTGCAAAGTGGTTGCTATGGAATTTCTAAGTGGTTGCTACAGTGTTGCTACATGGTTACTAAGTAGTTGCTAGGCGGTTGCTATGGCATTGTTATGTGGTTGCTAAGTAGTTTGTTAGGTGATTGCTATGGAATTTCTAAGTGGTTATACAATGTTGCTATGGTGTTGCTAAGTAGTTGATAGGTGGTTACTATGGAGTTACTACATGGATGCTGTGGTATCCCAGGTTGTTGCTAGGGTGTTGCTATGTGATTGCTATGGCATTGCTATTGTATTCTAGATTGTTGCTATGGTGTTAGCTATGACAGTAGCAGTACAGCAAGACTTTGAGTGCATTATTGTGATTATGGTGTAGTTCTGATAGCGCTGATGTACATTAGACATAGATATAGACATTAGAGGTAGATATTATAAAATCACCCAAAACAAGTTATTGCCATGTAATACATATTTCATACAGTATGAAATGTATATTATGAAATGATGCAACACAGTGGCACTACATAACATACATTTTGACTATGGATGTAATTTATTCACTTATTAACTACATTACATACAAATACTTGGACAGAAGTATTGGGACACCTGCTCATTCATTGTTTCTTCTGAAATCAAGGCTGTTAAAAAGAGCTGATCCTGCTTTTGTTGGAGTAACTGTCTCTACTGTCCAGGGAAGAAGACTTTCTACTAGATTTTGGAGAAGCATTGCTGTAAGAATTTGATTGCATTCAGTAACAGGAGTGTTCAGAGGTCATGATGTTGGATGATCACCACCCCACCATGTGCACCTGTAACCTAGCAACGACCAGAAGCTATTAAAGTTCAAATAAAAGTGCAAGCACGATTGGACAGACAGACCATCAGAGCATCACCACCAGAGCATCCACCTAACAACTCCATAGCAACCACAAAGCAAGACCTAAGCAACTACCTACCAACTACCTACCAACCACCAATCAATACCATAGCAACCACATGAGACACCATAGCAATCAGCTCTTTACTGCATAACAATCATCTAGCAACTCCATTGCAACCACCTAGCAAAACAATAGCAACCACCTGTGATACCAGATAAACTATCTAATAACTCCATAGCAACCACAAAGCAAGACCTAAGCAACTACCTAGTAATTCTCCTTGCAACCACCTAGCAACACCATAGCAACCACCTGCGACACCATAGCAATCAGCTTGTTACTGCATAGCAACCGCCTAGCAACTCCATTGCAACCACATAGCAAGACCTAAGCAACTAAGAAACTACCTACCTAGCTCTTTTGCAACCTCCTAGCAACACTACCTGTGATACCAGAGAAACTACCAAACAACTCTATATGAATCACCTAGAAAGACCTAAGCAACTACCTGGCAACTCCATAGCAACCACCTGAGGCACCATAGCAACCAGCTTGTTACTGCATAACAACCACCTGGCAACTCCATTGCAACCACCAAGCAACACTATTGGAACCGCCTGTGATACAAGAGCAACTACCTAACAACTCCATAGCAGCCACTAAGCAAGACCTAAGCAACTGCTTAGCAACTCCCTAGCAACATCATATTAACCTACTAGCAAACCTATAGCAACAACCTAAACACCACCTGCAAATTGTGTGAACTTTTTATTAGCTGCTTTGTTGAGACATTTGGTCTTTTATTTTATTTATAATATAATAATAATAATAATAATAACAATAATAACAATAATAATAATAATAATAATAATAATAACAACAATAATAATGACAACAACAACAATAATAGTAGTAGTAGTAATAATAATAATAATAATAATAACAACAAAAAAGCATTAGGCACCTCCTTTCCCACGGTTGTGTTTATGGGGGGGCTGCTGTGTGTTTAGAGACCACAGTGTTTAATGCAAACTGTAAATGATCATGGTGTAAACATGGTCTACTGCTTGCTCACAGCTGTAACACAAGCCAGAAGACCACGCAGGCATGCGGTCTCCCTGACATTCCAGCATCAAGGATCCTAAGAAGACGAGGCGAGACAACATCTCACTTTACCCAACCTCTCTGTATCTATGAGCACCCATGGAAACTAACCCTGATGCTGCGTTTACACGATGACCTTAGGCAGACGATGCCAAGTTCATGGCAGATGAACTTCAAATTTGCCAACCTAAGCTGTCGGCTGCAGAAGTAGAATCAACTAGAAGTTGACTGTTTGGAAATGCTGGTAGAAGCTCAAGTTCAAAGCCAGGTTTGAGAGCTTTTCCCTCTCAGTGCAAACATATTCAAGGCCACAGTGATGCAAACTGATGTTCCTCCAATCCAGGACGTAGCAGAAGGATTACTTAGGAAAGGTTGCAAGGAGGTAGAGTGGGGGTACATCAAACGGAGGTCTGTGTGAGTGAATGGAAGGTCAAGTCAGTGTCTGAGTGTTGAGGAGTCTGATGGCCTGTGGGAAGAAGCTGTTGCAGAGTCTGGCAGCGATAGTACCTTCACTTACAAGGGTTCCTCGTGGGTGATGGGTTGGCTCTTCCGCATTCCTGGTGGCTTTGTAGATGCAACATGTAGTGTTTGGTAAATGTCCGTGATGATCTTCTCAGCTGTCCTCACTGTCCGCTGTAGGGTCCAGCATTTTCTAAACCAGACGATAATGCCACTGCTCAGGATGTTCGCTACTTCTCTGCAGGAAGTAGAAGCGCTGCCGGGCTCTGTTGGCTGTGGAGCTGGTGTTGAGGGACCATGTAAGGTTCTCCAAAATGTAAACACCTTGGAACTTGGTGCTGTTAACCATCTCCACTGCAGAGCAATATCCCCCACCAGATGTTCAGGTGGGGGGTGATGTTAAATGAGGGAAGCTGTTTTTTGATAAGCTTAATGACGAGCCTCTTAAAGCACTGCATGATGATAGGTGTGAGTGCAATGGGACAGTACTCATTTTGGAGAGGTCACTGAAAACTTCACTGGGCACTGGGATGATAGTGGTGGTCTGGAAGCACACTGGGGGGGGGCGTGCTGCTTAGAGGTAGTCTGCACGTGTAATGAAACTGTGGCCAGGTATGTTGCTCGGTCCAGCAGCCGTCCATGGGTTTTAGAAGTGAAAAGTAAGGTACTGTATCCCAATCTAACTCAATTAAAGAGCTGAAACTGTACTATAGTGAAAGTATGGTACTGTATCTCAATATAACTCAATTAAAGAGCTGAAACTGTACTATAGTGAAAGTATGGTACTGTATCTCAATATAACTCAATTAAAGAGCTGAAACTGTACTATAGTGAAAGTATGGTACTGTATCCCAATCTAACTCAATTAAACAGCTGAAACTGTACTACAGTGAAAGTATGGTACTGTACCCTAATCTAACTCAATTAAAGAGCTGAAACTGTACTATAGTGAAAGTATGGTACTGTAACCCAATCTAACTCAATTAAAGAGCTGAAACTGTACTATAGTGAAAGTATGGTACTGTATCCCAATCTAACTCAATTAAAAGAGCTGAAACTGTACTATAATGAAAGTATGGTACTGTATCCCAATCTAACTCAATTAAAGAGCTAAAACTGTACTATAGTGAAAGTATGGTACTGTATCTCAATCTAACTCAATTAAAGAGCAGAAACTCTACTATAGTGAAAGTATGGTACTGTATCCCAATCTAACTCATTTAAAGAGCAGAAACTGTACTATAGTGAAAGTATGGTACTGTACCCCAATCTAACTCAATTAAAGAGCTGAAACTGTACTATAGTGAAAGTATGGTACTGTACCCCAATCTAACTCAATTAAAGAGCTGAAACTGTACTATAGTGAAAGTATGGTACTGTATCCCAATCTAACTCAATTAAAGAGCTGAAACTTTACTATAGTGAAAGTATGGTACTGTACCCCAATCTAACTCAATTAAAGAGCTGAAACTGTACTATAATGAAAGTATGGGACTGTATCCCAATCTAACTCAATTAAAGAGCTGAAACTGTACTATAGTGAAAGTATGGGACTGTATCCCAATCTAACTCAATTAAAGAGCTGAAACTGTACTATAGTGAAAGTATGGTACTGTATCCCAATCTAACTCAATTAAAGAGCAGAAACTGTACTATAGTGAAAGTATGGTATTGTATCCCAATCTAACTCAACTAAAGAGCTGAAACTGTACTATAGTGAAAGTATGGTACTGTATCTCAATGTTTTTGTTCTCTCTGTAGGATTTAGAAGGATGACATTGCACTGGTGACAAGTTGACAAGCTGCTAGATCTGTTCAGCAACAAAAGGAGATGACAGAAGACTGAAACAACAACAAGGAGAAGGAGATGCAGAAATCAATTGTGGAGACTAGCGATGGAGAACAAGAGGGAAAAGACTTTAGGCCTTCAGGCATAAAAGCAGAATAAAGGACATCATGGCTGAGAACGTTGTTTAATAGATGCATAACCATCATAACAATACTTATGGTTGTAATGGCTGAAGAAATGTACCTATAGTAATAGAAAACTGAGTAAATAAATAAATACATATTCCTAAAATATGACAAAAGAGACTGAGAAGAACAAGAAAAACAAGGAGATGAAACCCCAAAGTGAGTCGGAAAAGGAAGGGCTGGATGGGAAAGGGTGTAACCAGAGAGAAAGCCCTCAGTCGGGGTGTTTATGGAGAGAAGGCAGAGTTCCGAGTGACCGTTTGGTCATCAACGTTGCAGGGATGAAGTACGAAACCCAGACACGGACCCTAGCCCGCTTTCCCAACTCGCTGCTGGGTGATCCTCACAAGCGGCTGAGATACTTTGACCCGCTGCAGAATGAGGTTTTTCTGGACCGGAACCGGGCCTGCTTCGACTCCATCCTGTACTTCTACCAGTCGGGCGGGCGGCTGCGGAGGCCGGCTCACATCCCGCTGGACGTCTTCATGGACGAGGTCGACTTCTACCAGCTGGGTGAGGAGGCCATAAACCGCTTCAAAGAGGACGAGGGGTTCTCCAAGGAAGAGTCCCGCTCCCTGCCCGATCACCCGCTACAGCGCCGCCTGTGGATGCTCTTTGAGTACCCGGAATCGTCTGGGGGGGCTCGCATCATCGCCATCATTAGCGTCATGGTGATCATGCTGTCCATCCTCATCTTCTGCCTGGAGACGCTGCCGGACTTCAGAGAGCAGAAAGACCTAACAGAGGTGAGAGAGACTGTTGTGAGACGTCCTACATGCTGGATGACCCTCCCTCTCCCCCATCCTTCAGCGCGATACTAGTCAAATGTTAGGGCGCCTGTTAGCTGAGCTCCTGAGCTCAATAGCAGATTGTGACCCAGGGAAAGCAATGCTAGCCTTCACCCTTCCAGGTCTGGCAGCATGGTGTGTTGGGGGGTCCTAGCTAATGGGTGGGGATTGTAAATGATGAATACTGGGAAGAAAAGTGGGAAAATATGACAGCATAAAGCACATTTTGTCAGTAGCTTTGGTTGCTATTCCATTCAGAACCATGTCTGAACGCCCCCTATTGGCCAGGCAATGACCCTACAGCCCATTGGGTTCAAATAGGTTTGATATATGAGTGACTCTCTGTGCTTTTCCTGAGAGCAGCAGCTGATCTATTGATTATTGTTCAGTTATTAGACTCTCAGGAGCAAAAGGCCAGAGACAACACCTGGAGTACGAGTGTATGAGTGACAGGTACAGTATAAAAGGGCGAGAGTCTACATTCTGAAGACAAAGAGAGAGAGAGAGAGAGAGAGAGAGAGAGAGAGAGAGTAAATGCAGTATAATGGTAAGCTAGTGAGAAGTAGGAGTCGGAGAAGGCTGGTGGTGTGATTATTTTTGTCATATGATTAAACCCGAACCCCTTGGACAGAGTGTGTGTGTGTGTGTGTGTGTGTGTCTGAAGTGTGTAAGGGGAGCCGGGTGTGTAAGCAGGTCCGTTCACTGCAAGAATCCAGAGCAGTGCTGCCTGACGTTTCTCCACCACCATCAACGCGGCCTTCTGTGATTAATTTATCACTTCTGCCAGGCTCTGACCAAAGCACTGACCCCAGTAATGCCAGTCTGCTGTAACCCTAACTGTGGCTCTAAAGCACGGGTCAGGAGCAGATATCTAACCTACACGCTCCTACCCTTTTCCAAAATGTGGTCCATAAGCCTAATGGAGCTCCCAGATAATGATGCAAGCTCACACTATATGTCCAAATGTTTGTGGACACCCCTTCTAATGAACGCATGCATTCTGCTACTTTACGTTGCGCCCATTGCTGGCACAGACGTGCAAATGCACATACCCACGCAGCTTGTCTGGTTCATGTAGAGAAGTACTGCCAATAGAATAGGACTCATGAATCCATCATGAACATCATGAATCTATTGGCACCATACTGCCTAATAATGCCAGGCGTGGGCTAGGAGGTTTAAATGATGGATGGTGCTCCATCCAGTACTTATGGGATGAGTTGGGGAGTTGGGGATGAGGTATTACGGTGATCATCCAACATCCTGACTTCTAATGCTACTTTCGCTCAATAAGATTCAATCAAATCCTCACAACAATGCACCTCCTTCAAAATCTAGCAGAAAGCCATCTCCCCTGCGTAGTAGAGACAGATACTCCAATAAAAGCAGGATCAACTCGAAGAAGAAACAATGAATAAGCAGGTGTCCAAATACTTTTGTCCATCTATAAATAGCTAAGTATACAGTACTGGATGGAGACATGCTGTGTGTATGTGTGTGAGAAGGGGTGTCCACAAACATTTGGACAGTGTGTCTGTCTGACAGCTGGGGAAATTGGTAGACGATGTTGGTATGGAAACTCTAGAAGATCACCAAAAGCCACCTCTCTATCTCTGTCTCTCTCTCTCAGGATCATTCCCTCAGACATCACAACAGCGCTGACAACACCACCCTGCCCTTTTCTCCGTCGCTCTCTCCGTTCCAGGACCCCTTTTTTGTGGTGGAGACCATTTGCATCTGCTGGTTCTCCTTTGAGCTGATGATACGTTTGCTGTGCTCGCCCAATAAGCTTCATTTCTTTAAGGATGTGATGAACGTGATCGACTTCATGGCCATCCTGCCGTACTTCGTCACGCTGGGCACCGAGCTGGCTAAGTCTAAAGGCTCCACGCAGGCCATGTCCCTGGCCATCGTCCGCGTCATCAGACTGGTCCGAGTGTTCCGGATCTTTAAGCTGTCCCGTCACTCCAAGGGCCTGCAGATTCTGGGCCAGACCTTCCAGGCCAGCATGCGGGAGCTCGGCCTGCTGATCTTCTTCCTCTTCATCGGAGTCATCCTCTTCTCCAGCGCCATCTTCTTCGCCGAGGTCGACCACGAGACCTCTGCATTCGAGAGCATCCCCCACTCCTTCTGGTGGGCCGTGGTCACCATGACGACGGTGGGCTACGGCGACATGTACCCGGAGACCGTGTGGGGGAAGCTGGTGGGCTCCATGTGCGCCATCGCGGGGGTGCTGACCATTTCCCTTCCCGTGCCTGTGATCGTGTCCAACTTCAGCTACTTCTACCACAGAGAGACGGAGTGTGTGGACAGCACTGAGTATACACACGTGAAAACAGCGCTGTGGGACGAGGACGAGGACGTGGACGAGGAAGGGAGCGACAAAAAGGAAGGGGCATACGGGAAGGGGGGCGGCGTCTGCCCGCCGTTAAATGGAGCCCTGCTGGGAACGCTCTGTGCGGGACATAGACCTCTGGTTACACAAGTCTGAATGTCCCAAAATCAAATGTGGCGTCTGAAGTCTGGCTTCTTTAGTTTAGCACTGAAGCTACAAGGCTAATGTAGCTAATAAATAATGGAAGCTTATAGCCCACCAGTTAGCATGGCTTCCAGACGGTTGATGCTGTTGCTCTCTTTTTTATTGCATATTAAAAAGTGTGTTTTAAAAGAACCATTGCTTTTAATATTCGTCATTTTTTATACTTATATCATTTAAAATATAAGATATACACCAAGCACCCACCTCTTAGTCAAGTCAAGTCAAGTCAAGTCAAGTCAAGTGGGTTTTATTGTCATTTCAACTACATACAGAGTACACAGTGAAACGAAACAACGTTCCTCCAGGACCATGGTGCAACATAGACAGTGCATACAAGACACAAGTGCAACACAAACAAACAAGTGCGGACAGACAACACAACACAGTACAGACAGAGGATAATAAATAATGACTGTAGTGTGCAAATTGTGCAATGTGCAATAAATAGAGTCCAGTGAGGTAGTAAAGTAAAGTTATTAGTGCAATGCTTTGTGCAAAAATGCTTCCCCTTTTTTCCTGGGGTAAATGGTTGGAGAGAGAGAGAGAGACAGAGAGAGAGAGAGAGAGAGAAAGAGAGAGAGAGAGAGAGAGAGAGAGAGAGAGAGGGAGGGGGGGGAGGGAGGGAGAGTGTACATGTACCAGAAAGATATCAGTTCAGAAGTTGAGTTGTGTTGAGGAGTCTGATGGCTTGGGGGAAGAAGCTGTTGCAGAGTCTGGTCGTGTTGGACCGGATGCTGCGGTACCTTCTTCCTGATGGCAGGAGGGAGAACAGTCTGTGTGAAGGGTGGGTGGAGTCATCCACAATGCTGGTTGCTTTGCGGATGCAGCGGGTGGTGTAAATGTCCATGACGGAGGGGAGAGAGACTCCGATGATCCTCTCAGCTGTCCTCACAATGCGTTGGAGGGACTTGCGGTCAGAGGCTGTGCAGGTCCCAAACAAGGCAGTGATGCAGCTGCTCAGGATGCTCTCTATGGTTCCCCTATAGAAGAGGGTGAGGATGGATGGAGGGAGACGGGCCTTTCTCAGCTTCCGGAGGAAGTAGAGACGCTGCTGGGCTTTCTTGGCTGTGGAGCTGGTGTTCAGGGACCAGGTGAGGTTCTCTGCTAGGTGGACACCAAGGAACTTGGTGCTCTTAACGATCTCCACAGAGGAGCCGTTGATGTTAAGAGAGTGGTCCGGTCTTGATTTCCTGAAGTCAACAACCATTTCCTTGGTTTCTCCACTGAACATACAGGAGCACTGTGTAGTCCAGACTGTCTCCATCTGCCGTCTAACCAGAAATATCCAGCCGACTGCGTCCTGTGGGCTGGACCAGCTTGGTAGGAGTGTCTAATAATAGAGAGTGGACAGTGATTGGACAGACAGACACAGTGTTTAAGCACTCCAGCAGCACTGCTGCATCTGATCCACTACTCGTACCTCCAGCAGCAGCACAACACACACTACTAACACACACACTCGCCACCACCAGGTCAGTCAGAGTCACTGCAGTGCTGAGAATGCTGACCCACCACCCAAATACTACTACCTACCTGCTCTGTGGTGGTCAGTCCTGTGGGGTCCTGAGGTTTGAAGAACAAACAGGGTGAGAGGAGGAGGCTGATAACAGACTCTGCAGAGAAGCAGATGGAGACAGGCCGGAGTTATAGACCTACACAGTGCTGCTATGTGGTCAGAGGAGCTGATAGAATGAAAAGGGCCATAGAAACAAGGAGGTGGTGTTAATGTTATGGCAGGTCAATGCATTCCCCTGTGAAATGATACCCATTTCTATTGTAATGCGGTCACTGTCACTGTGTGTAATCTAAAGCACTATTAAATTAATCTAATAATATTATTATATTAATTATTAATGAATTTTGAATGATTTATTTATTAATTTATTTGCATTCTTTTGAATTATTTGAGTTTTTGAAGTCGTATAATTCAATAAAAATCAATGAAAACTATTTCAGAGGTCTGACTTTAACGTCATTTAGATAATTATGATTATTTTATATACAGTTAATTAATTATTGTATATATTTATGTTTTACCTATTTTATGGCATTACAACCTAAAATTTAAATGGATTCTTATTTGGATTTTATGTAATGAACCTAAAAAACAGCCCAAACTGTTCACCCAGCTGGTGAAGTAAAATAATCCAAGTCATTTAGAGCATTTCTATTGGTCCATTCATCCAGAATTATTTGTACAGTGTACTGAAGCAGCTTCAGGGTTTAAACCATGGAGAAAACTAAAAACGGACAAAAATGGAGATACATGGTTTTCACTGGACAACAGCATATATATAATGACCTCCAGAAGTCTTTAATAAGTAATTACCCCATCTGTGTCACATGACCTGTCACATGACCTCAGTATAAAGTAGATCTACCTGTTCTCAAAGACCCCAGAGTCTGCAGCAAGACTAAGCAAGGGGCACCATGAACACCAAGGAGCACGGCGAACAGGTCAGGGACCAAGATGTGGAGAAGTACAGATCGGGGTTGGGTTATAGAGACACACAGCGGAGACCAGAGGATCTGTCCATAGGGCTGCTTTAGGCCACTTTAGGCCGCTTTAGGCCGTAAACTCCACAGAGGTGGGCTTTCTGTAACAGTGGCCATTGAACAGTCATTGCTTAATTGTCTGGCACAAGTCCAACACCTCTCATCACCCCGAGAACACCATGGTCAGGGACTGGAAAACTGGTCAAACTGGGAAAATTGGACTAGGCCACACCAAGACCTTTAAATTCTTCGCCTAAAACCACTCAAGTGCTGCTTTGGCAGGATGCTCAGGGTCATTGTCCTCTGTCCCAGTCTCAGATCTCTGGAATCTCCTAGTATTAAGCACCATCCAACATTCCCAGTCCCAGTTTCCCAACCAAAGCTGACACAGGGGCGTTTCATCTGGGTGAAGTTAGGTCAATGCACCGGGTGACCAACATTTAACATCTGTACAATGCTAGGTTAGGACGTAAGCCTGATGTCCCCTCAGTCTGGTCCGATTTGCAATTACTGCACTGTCTGTACAAATCAGACAGCCCAGTCCTTTAACAATTACAAAGCTCGAGCTCAGATGGTTAATCAGTCATGTGTAGTACTGTTCTACTGTTCTCCACACGATGGCAGTAGAGATCTTCGTACACCTACTGCTTTCCTCACCTTATTTTCTGTGAAAGTAGAAGAATCACCTAATGTCCCACCTCTGCCTTTCCCCCTCTCAGCAGGGCTCTGGGAGTCTTTTAAGGAGCAGTAAATCCTCTGTGGGACAATATAGAGCTGAGACGTTGGTGTAATTACAAAAACAACCACTAGGTGGGCAAAATCTCTGTACAGCGCCTGAGTTCTGATTTTATTAGACTTTTACTAATTTTCCAATTTCATTTATATTTACAATATTTTACTGTATTATAATTTTACTAAGTTTACATTTTACTACATAGTTGCAATATTATATTGTATTTTACTATTACAAATTTTACTGCATATTTGTAATATTTTACTTTATTATACTTTCTATAATTTTACATTTAGCTGTTTATTTGCAATATTTTACTGTATCATATGTTACTAATTTTTCATTTTACTGCATATTTGGAATCTTTTACTATATTATACTTTTACTAATTTTTCATGTTACTGTTTATTTGCAGTATTTTACTGTATTACTAATTTTACTGTATATTCGCAATATTATACAACATTACAGGTTTGCTAATTTTCCATTTTACTACATATTTTCAATATTTTACTGAATTATAGTTTTATTAATTTTCCATTTTACTGTATATTTGCATTTTTTTTACCGTATTATACTATTACTAACTTTCCATTTGACTGTTTATTTACTATAATTTACACTATTTTACTATTACTATTTTTACTGTATATTTGAAATATCATTTACTGTTATATACTGTTAATATCATTACTTTCTTTCCATTTCAATGTTTATTTGAAATATTTTACTGCATTTTACTGTTACTATTTTTACTGTATGTTTGCAGTATTTACTGCATTTCACTATCACCAACTTTACATTTTACTGCATATGTCCAATATTTTACTGCATTATAGTTTCACATATTTTACTGTATATGTGCAATATTTTAATGCATTATAATTTTACTAACTTTACATTTTACTGCATATGTGCAATATTTTACTGCATTATAATTTTACTAACTTTACATTTTACTACATATGTCCAATATTTTACTGCATTATAGTTTCACATATTTTACTGTATATGTGCAATATTTTACTGCATTATAATTTTTACTAACTTTACATTTTACTGCATATGTGCAATATTTGACTGCATTATAATTTTACTAACTTTACATTTTACTGCATATGTGCAATATTTGACTGCATTATAATTTTTACTAACTTTACATTTTACTGCATATGTCCAATATTTTACTGCATTATAGTTTCACATATTTTACTGTATATTTGCAATATTTTACTGCATTATAATTTTACTAACTTTACATTTTACTGCATATGTGCAATATTTTACTGCATTATACTTTTACTAACTTTACATTTTACTGCATATGTGCAATATTTTACTGTATATTTGCTATATTTTACTGCATTATAATTTTACTAATTTTACATTTTATCTCATATGTCCAATATTTTACTGCACTATAGTTTCACATATTTTACTGTATATTTGCAATATTTTACTGTATTATAATTTTACTAACTTTACATGTTACTGTATATGTGCAATATTTTACTACATTATAATTTTTACTAACTTTACATTGTACTGCATATGTGCAATATTTTACTGCATTATAGTTTCACATATTTTACTGTATATTTGCAATATTTTACTGTATTATAATTTTACTAACTTTACATTTTACTGCATATGTGCAATATTTTACTGCATTATAATTTTTTACTAACTTTACATTTTACTGCATATGTGCAATATTTTACTGCATTATAATTTTTACTAACTTTACATTTTACTGCATATGTGCAATATTTTACTGTATATTTGCAATATTTTACTGCATTATAATTTTACTAACTTTACATTTTACTGCATATGTGCAATATTTTACTGCATTATACTATAATTTTCCATTTTGACATATATTTACAATATTTCCTTTACTTTGTTTACTTCTTTCTTTATTTAATAACAGTATATGATAGTTTTTTAAGTCTGTAAAAATAACTAGCCTTGTTTCACTGCTTCCACAAAACACTTCTCCTCTGGGATCAATGAAGTCAGACTTTACTCTGCTGCATTTCTCCACAGCTCTCTACCAAAGTCAACAAACTCGACTCACAGAGGCTTATCAGACTACCTGTGGTGGTGGTGGGTGGGGGGGTTATTGTTAAACTCCGCCTTGTTTGAGCCCATGCAGCCAATCATAAGTCGCCTCAAGGTCCAATCACGCTGCAGGAGGCGTGGCCTTATTCGGAGCGAGCATGCTGCGATTTCGAGCCTCTACTCGGAGAGAGAGAGAGGGTGGGAAGGAGAGAGAGGGTAGTGGGACCATCGTTTAGGACTTTCAGGGGTTCGGGATTACTCGAGTGCGGAATGCTGATCAGTAGGTGAGTAACGGTTTCCTGGAAAGCTGAGGGAATATTTCGGGAGCAAAACCTGGAATTGTATATACATTAAAAGTGGTCAGGGTTTACTGTGATCTGGTCAAGGATGGGCAGAAGAGTGGTCAAAACTGCCCTTTATTGATTGTTAACGTCTTTTGATGGGACACCCTACTGGGACTGGGGCTTTGTTGGCAACATGTGGTGGTGTTTACATTGATAATGGGTGTTAATGTGGATTTAAAGACATACACAGGTCACTTTAGGTCAGCACAAGTCAGGGAGATTACATTGTTTTCATATTTGCCAGCTTGTTATGGGAACTCTCCGTTCCACCTTAAATGGTGCAGCAGTTACATTCTGGCGCCTGAGGCGCCAGAATGTAACTGCTGCACCATTTAAGGTGGAACGGAGAGTTCCCATAAGAAGCCTCACATACTCAAACACAGGGTGTAAAACTGAGTCCAGGGGCTTGAATGAAGCCCCCAGTATCTCTAACCACATGCCCCTTCCTGCATGTCGTCCAGTGTTATTGTTTTGATAAGACCCAGGTTTATTGAGGAAGAAGAGGAAGTGCTGAAGTCTTCATCTCGCCCTCTAAAACTTCCTCATAGATAAAGAGAACACCCTGCAGATACCATGTGTGTCCAAAAGTATCTGGACTGGTCTTCTAATTGGTGGTTTTGTAACTGATGGAAGAACTGATGGAACTCATTCATTAAGTAATGCTCTTGTGAGGCCGAATGCAAGCAAAGCTTCCTCACAGCAGTTGCTCCAAGGTGTAGTGTAAGGCCTTCACAGAGGAATAGGGGCTGCTGCTGCTGCAAAGGTGGGCAAACTCTGTGGTGATATCCTTGATTTCACGGGAAACACTGGGCAAGCAGGTGTCTGCAGACTTTTGGACACAATATAATGAAGCATTTATGTAGGTGTAATGCAGTGTTTTTATATGAGGACTAGATCTCAGTTCCATTACTAGGAGAGCTATGGTTTAGGGCTGTAGGTGGTGTATATAGTTATGGTATAGATGGTGTGTGGTATAGAGCTGTAGGTGGTGTATATAGGTACGGTATAGAGCTGTAGATGGAGTATATAGGTGTGGTATAGAGCTGTAGATGGAGTATATAGGTGTGGTATAGAGCTGTAGATGGAGTATATAGGTATGGGATAGAACTGTAGATGATGTATATAGGTATGGTATAGAGCTGTAGATGGAGTATATAGGTGTGGTATAGAGCTGTAGATGGAGTATATAGGTGTGGTATAGAGCTGTAGATGGAGTATATAGGTATGGTATAGAGCTGTAGATGGAGTATATAGGTGTGGTATAGAGCTGTAGGTGGTGTATATAGGTACGGTATAGAGCTGTATATAGGTATGGGATAGAACTGTAGATGATGTATATAGGTATGGTATAGAGCTGTAGATGGAGTATATAGGTGTGGTATAGAGCTGTAGATGGAGTATATAGGTGTGGTATAGAACTGTAGATGATGTATATAGGTATGGTATAGAGCTGTAGATGGAGTATATAGGTGTGGTATAGAGCTGTAGATGGTGTAGATGGTGTATATAGGTGTGGTATAGAACTGTAGATGATGTATATAGGTATGGTATAGAGCTGTAGATGGAGTATATAGGTGTGGTATAGAGCTGTAGATGGAGTATATAGGTGTGGTATAGAACTGTAGATGATGTATATAGGTATGGTATAGAGCTGTAGATGGAGTATATAGGTGTGGTATAGAGCTGTAGATGGTGTAGATGGTGTATATAGGTGTGGTATAGAGCTGTAGATGGTGTAGATGGTGTATATAGGTGTGGTATAGAGCTGTAGATGGTGTATATAGGTGTGGTATAGAGCTGTAGATGGTGTATATAGGTGTGGTATAGAGCTGTAGATGGTGTAGATGGTGTATATAGGTGTGGTATAGAGCTGTAGATGGTGTATATAGGTGTGGTATAGAGCTGTAGATGGTGTATATAGGTGTGGTATAGAGCTGTAGATGGTGTAGATGGTGTATATAGGTGTGGTATAGAGCTGTAGATGGTGTATATAGGTGTGGTATAGAGCTGTAGATGGTGTATATAGGTGTGGTATAGAGCTGTAGATGGTGTATATAGGTGTGGTATAGAGCTGTAGATGGTGTATATAGGTGTGGTATAGAGCTGTAGATGGTGTAGATGGTGTATATAGGTGTGGTATAGAGCTGTAGATGGTGTATATAGGTGTGGTATAGAGCTGTAGATGGTGTATATAGGTGTGGTATAGAGCTGTAGATGGTGTAGATGGTGTATATAGGTGTGGTATAGAGCTGTAGATGGTGTATATAGGTGTGGTATAGAGCTGTAGATGGTGTATATAGGTGTGGTATAGAGCTGTAGATGGTGTATATAGGTGTGGTATAGAGCTGTAGATGGTGTATATAGGTGTGGTATAGAGCTGTAGATGGTGTATATAGGTGTGGTATAGAGCTGTAGATGGTGAGAGAAAGAAAGACGTGAGCGAGAGTGAGAGAGGCACATTGAATGAGCAAAAGGAGAGAGAGAAAGAACAATGGATAATGTGGGTGAGAGAGAGCTAGGTACAGAGAGAGAGAGAGAGAGAGAGAGTGATGGGCTGGTCTCCTCAGTTTGGCTCTCAGTGTGTGTTTACACTCCTCCTGCTTTGGGCTGCTGGTGTGTAAAGCTTTGTTGTGTGTGCAGGAGCTGCTGGCGGTGAGGTGAGGACCCCCGTTGAGCTTCAGAGGCGTGTGTGAAGATCATTCCGTGGTTTTCCGCTCCTCCGGAAGGCCGAGCTGGCTGTGGTCGGGATGTTCGGTGGCGGGATGCTGCAGCAGAGCAGTGTGGGACATAAACGCTCAGTCGGCATTGCGCGATTCTCCAACTCCCACTTTCTCCCGCTGGGCTCAGGGTCTGGCTCCGGCTCCAGGTCGGGCTCTGGCAGCTGGGCTCTGGGCCGGCCAGCTAAGAGCGGCTCGCTGAGCTCCATCAGCTCTGGCTCGGACAGCCAGGACACGGCTGGCGCAGACCCGGACTACATCATGCAGCTGGTCAGTGATGTCCGGAGATTCGCAGACGTGCTGCTTCACCTGAAGGAGGCTTTCAACTGTAAAGGTGAGTGGAGGTCTGCGGCTTTTGGAGGGAGAGGATTGTGTGAAGGGGTGAAACTGCAGGTTTTCATGACATGGGGCTGGACTGGGGGGCGTCCAGGAGAACCTTGGAGGAGCCGAGCTCTGTTCTTCAGACTAGCTCACCGACAAGATCTCACTACTTTCTTCAGAATGAGAAGCTCTTGGATTTATGTTCACCTGCATCTGTTCTGATGGATCTGGAGCTTCTACTGTAAACAGCGTACAGTAGATGGATAGGTAGACATGCACACACTGTAAATAGACTGTAATCACTATCAGCTGCATGCTTATTTTACAGGTGATTACTGTAGACAGCCGTTTCACTGACCCCCAGAACATACTGTACAGTTTTTTTCTGTTGTTTACTTCACTGCTTACCTTAAAAAGGCAAGACCAGGTGCCTCCAAGTGGCCCGACTGCCCAGGAAGTCACAGGAGATCATGAGTTTGAACTCTGGTGGTGCCACAACTGGCCAGCCAAAGAGATTCAAATGCCTGGTGGCAATGTGTGGTGGAATAATGTCCGGCTGGTGGGGAAATTGGGTGAAATTAAGATGGATACATTGTATATATTTTTTTTTATAAAATTGAGCTTCAGAGTTAAAAAATGTGAGATTGAAGGACTAAACTGAGAGCTTTGAGTTGACTGAACTCTCAATGCTCAGTTATATAATTCAAATATAATACAGTTGAATTCACTCTACGTTTCCTACGTCTTGTATTTCTGTGCACCATAGTCCACCATAATTATGTAATATATTGATATACATTGCATGTAGCTCAAAGTGCTCCACAGCATAAGGTAATAAAAAACATGATTAACAATAAAACACCACGACAAAGACAAAATAACGTAAATGTAAAATATACCAAAAATGAAAAAAATAAATAAATAAATAAATAAAAACAAATATTAAGATTGTAATAAAAAAACTAAAATTATTAAATATATACATTATTTAAATTATTAAAATAATTATTATTGTTATTATTATTATTATATTATTATTATTATTATAACTATTTAAATACAAAAAATTATATTAAAGTATAAAATACAAAAAACAGATGGAAAAAAATGAAATAGGTAAAAAATATATAAGCATGAAATATTGTGACTTAAACTAAATAAAATTATAAACTTTAGATAATAAAATTCTATAAAAACACCAGTCTAAGTAAATATGTTTTTTTTTTAAAGCTGGTTCTGGTGGGTTCCTGACAGTCAGTACAGGGTCCCAGAGTTTTGTTTTGTAGTGGCCGTGTCCTCGGACAGTTTCACACCGTCCCATCCCTCCCGGCCTGTCCATGTCCTAACGGTCCTAGCGGTCCTAACATCTAAAGGAATCTGTTCCTTTGTTAGTTGGGTCAGGCACGGGTCTTACTCTTTACCCTCCAGTGTTCAGTCAGTTCATTGTGTTTGGGCTTTCAGACAGAGGTCAGATCTCTCTCACCATGCTGGAGGTGTTTGTCCTCGGCTGCTCGTTCACTAACCTGGCCTTATCTCCCTCTCTCTCTCCTCTGGCCTTCTCTTTGGTGGCCCAGCTTCAGATCCCCAGTCGATCACCCACTGCAGTCCCTTATCCTGATCTCCTGGCCACGTTGTTGCTATTTTCCAATGGGAACATCGTTACTCTCCAGCAGAAATGCGGCAGGCATGGCTCCCTCGGGGGGCGTGGGGGGGAAGGTGGGGTGGGGGGTGGGTTAGGGTCTGTAAGTTGTTGATGCTCTTGAGTGCTCTTTGGGGTGACTGCATTTTGAAGAGAGAGAGAGAGAGAGAGAGAGGACAACGCTTCCAAATCCGTCCTCCCATATCCACGCAGCAGCTCCATATAAAGCTATGGGATAATCCCGGCTTGTGAGTGGATTTTGGTATTGTGAGGAAATACTGTGGGTAAAAGGGCAAGGGAAGCATCTGATCCTGATGTTTAAATGGTGAATTCCAGTATTGTGGGACTGCTGAGGAGAGGAGAAAGGGCTTGAGAATAGTACATTACTCCATAATTAAATGGCTTTTTTCCTCGCCGCTCCTTTTTTTCAAATCTTAAGCGGAGCGTTTCAGGAACCTCTGGGGGAACGGCTTTGTAATGAAAGAGCGAGTGAAGATTAAGTGGGTGGCTGCTCTTGCGTGTGTGGTTATTGCATTCCGGGCCTTCGCGCTGTTTGGGCCGGCTTGGATCGGGCCCAGCTTTGCTAATCCTGGCTCCGTACACACGGATTCCCTTATGAAGGGCTGTAGTGGCGGTGGCCTCCCAGCAGCAGGGCCGGGGGGAATGGAGCAGCTACAGGTTCTAACATTGAAACCACCTATTTAATAGTGTGTAGATCCCAAAACTGGCATGGACTCCTCTAGGACCTCTGAAGGTGTCAGGTAGTATCTGGTATACGTCTGGTAACTTGCAAGGTGGGCCTCCATGAGAATCAGTGAGACCTGGGCATCCCATGCACCTGTCACCGGTTCACGGGTTGTCCTTCCTTTTGGATACCATGCTCACTGCATACCAGGGACACCCCACAAGACCCGAGGTGTTCTGACCCAGTTGGACCCACAACCAGTAGTAACGAAAAGTTACGCATCTATTGAACTAGCAAGCAGACATCAGCTTAGCCCCGCCCACTTACACTGAAGTCATAAGCCCAGACGGCTGTTTAAATGAGGCAAAACACAGGTCAGCCAATCAGAACACAGATCATTTACATATATCAGTCTTAATAATACAGTGACAAGAGGTTGGGCAATGCATTGTTGCTTTTTTAGGAAAATAAAAACACCCTAATGTTCTGAGTGGACCTTAAACCTAGGCCCAAATCCCACAACACTGTAAAGAGGACAAGATCCTTAAACTTTGGAGGTTCTTCCTTTTTTAACTGTGGACGAACCTCTTAAGGCGCTTTAAGGACTCTTATAGTAACCTGAAGAACCTCACAGAGTTCTTTTAGGAACCAGATTTCATACAGAGCAGTTCCAAAGTTCTTACGGGCACCTTTGAGAGCCTGTAGGTTCAGAGAGTAATCTAGAGATTCTTCAAAGAACTGCTCACCTTTTACAGTGAATGGGTTCCAGGTGTAGTTCACCTAAAAATGAATTATGACTGATTGATGTTTGTTATACTAACATATTAAAAAGTTTGGGACCTGATAAAAAGTAATAATAATAATATTATATTTTTTAATTTAAGTTTTAGAATGGTTCATTATTGTAATTATTAATTTATAATAATTATCATTTGTTATATAGGTTATTTCATACATTGAGTGCAGCTCAAGGTAATAAAAAAATTAATAAACAATGAAACGCCAAGAAAAAGAGAAAATAACATGAATGCAAAAATGTATAAATATAAAAAAATCAATAATAAAAAATAAATATATATAAAATAAAAAGCAGTAATTAAAAATGTATATATATATATAATACATATATATTAATATAAATATTACATATATAGTATATTTTAATTGAATCATTTATATCTATCTATCTATCTATATATATATATATATATATATATATATATTGAATAAAACAAAGCAAAATTATGGTATCATAAATAAAATAATGAAAAACATTTAGGTATGAAATATTGTGACATACAAATATAAAACAAATAATGCAAAAATGCAAACTATAATAATGCAATATATATATATATATATTATATATAAAATAAAAGTAATTAAAATTTATATATATAATACATACATATATATTTATATTAATATATATATATACATATATATATATTTACATTAATATATATATATATACATATATATATATATATATATATATATATATATTATATATACGATTATACATATATAAAGTTAATATTTATATATATATATATGATTTGTTTTTGTAAAGCTAGTACTGGTGGGTTCCTGACAAATATCTATCAGTAAGGGTCTTTTGGTGATCACCTTTGGTGCGTAGTGGCGGTGCCCTCAGACAATTTCACGCCGTCCCATCCCTCCTGGCCTGTCCATGTGGAGGGCCTGACGTCTGAAGGAATCTGTTCCTTTGTTAGTCGGGTCAGGCATGAGGCTTGACCCTGGCCGGACTGAAGAGTGGTTTGGAGAGCTGACCGTGTGTGACCACTGCTTTTTCCTCTTAGCTTTTTTTTCCTTCCTTCTTTCTCTGGAGCTGCGGTGAGTGTTGCTGAGGTAGCGGCGCATTCCTCTGCTCACTCCCCCAGAGCCTGGATGTTTACAAATCATGTGTCAGGCCTGCATTGCTGACATAGTTTCAGTACATAGGTTAAAGTAACCCTTCTCATATTTACAGTTTTCCAGAAGTGCATTAACGGTATTTACGGTATGTCACACAGGTAGAAGAATGTGGCGCTGTGAGTCTTGCCCAATGACTCTTACTGGTGTAAAGTGGTATTCTTACCCACCCGGGGAATCCAGACTCCAGTCTACTACAGGAAAAGCAGTGTTGAAAACATGGACCCTCTACTTCCGGCCCCTTCACATCTATAGAAATGAAGCCAAAACTGTCCCCCATGTTGTCAAATTCCCATCCAAAGGCCCTCCCCCCTTCTCCCAGACCAAGCCTCAGTGTCTCAGACCGCCTTCATTGAGCTTCCAGTTCCACTACAACTCAGCTCCTCCATGTAATGAACAGAAAGGACGCCATGCAGGTCCTGCAGACGGCCAGTCTCGTCCAGCCCAGGCTGTCAATCACTTCATCTCTAAGTCTAACCCCGCCTTCTTACGATATAGCAGAGTAAGGGTTTAAAAATTATGATTTCTGGGGGAAACTGGACCAGTATTAGCACAGGAAGAACTGGCTCCTGGAATTTGGAGTCACACAGTTTAGTGGAGGGAAATGAGGGATGGGAATTAAATTGTTATTATAGGAGTGAGTGATTATTAGTGTTTATTAACTTAATAAACTCACATAAAGTGATAAACCTGGCTCTGTCTATAACCCCCATTACCCAAAATGCTGCCAATTACGTAATAATAATAATTCATGCTCAATATGCTGCATAACAGGGTGGTAACAAAGTGTTTATTGTGCATTATTACAACAAATAATGGAATTATTAGGAATTATTACACAGCAGAGCTCCAGTTATGCACTAATACATGTATAATAATAAATAAAACTTGATGCATAGTCAATAAATCATTTGTCTGACGCTCTGAACGTAGAGTTAGGAGTCCTACCCATGGACTCTTACTGGTGTATCTTGGTGGGGTGGGCTTGTCCAGCCTGGAAGTCAAACCTCATCCCTAACATGTTGATGGGAAACTGTGTAAACCTGTTAGCACCGGCTTCGTTAGGTGACAGAAAGATGGCTGTGACTTTTTTTAATGCTTCTTCCGCATCCAGTTTAACATTTGAAGGCGACAAGCTAATGTTTAGCCTGTCTGGAGCCACGATGCACAGATCCAGTCAGTCTGTTACAGCGCTGGAGTGAGGTGGTGTACGTTACCGGTATGAATTATGTAAATGCGATATGGTAAAAGAGTAACTTGTGATTCGCAGAGCAGGACATTGTCCTCCCCTGTAATCTAGCTAATCGCAGGAAAGGGCAAATTTGGAAAACGAGGGCTAATTGGCCTGCAGGAAGAGAAACACTACACTGTACGGCGGACTGGATTACACAGTCCGGGTCTTATCGCTGATGAAATAAAGACTAATTCTGTACAGGAGGAAATCCAGCAGTGCCCTTGTGCTTCAGCTTTGTGTTGCTGGACCTCAGTTGGACCTCAAGTGAGATTAGAAGAGGTCAGGTAATTCCTAATTCTCTAAGACCTTTGACCCACTGCAGAAGATACGAAAACAGAGGGTTGGCCTGACTCAAAAACCCTGATCATAGAAATGTTAGACTTATTAGATCTGACTCCTCTCACTTTATTAATAAATGAGTTTGAAGTAAGATATTGTTCAATATTGTTATATAGAATTAAAACACACCGATCTAATGATTTACAGATCCTCGTCCATTCAGCTTACCACAGTTTAGCCCCGCCCACTCACGCTAAAGTCCTCAGAAGTGTTTGAGCTTTTATTTTTTTATTTATCATGAAAACATGAGTTATGACCGGTATCGAAAAATAAAGTACAAGAAAGCTGTATGAAACTTTTCATAACTGTAAAATACAGTTTATATATTTTAATTCTTTAATATTGTAATTCTTTCCTCTACTTCTATATATTACTGTATATACGTTTTATTCTTAGATATTGTATATCTTGTCTTATTCATATTCATCATTATCTAATATTTTTCTCTATATTGCTTTACATGATATCAGAAAGTTGTGCACTAGTTGTTCAGAACTGTGACAAATGAACTATTTGTTTTAGATTCATAGTGGATACTGAATCATTCATAATAGATGCTGAATATTTCATAGTAAATCGTGGATTTGGAATAATTCATGGGAGGTACTGAATAATTAATATGTTTTGAATCATTTATAGTGGATACCAAATAGTTCATAAAAGATTCTGAAGGATTTGTAGTAGAGACTAAGAATTCATTGTACTGAAAAATGTATAATTCTGAGTAATTCATAGTGAATGCTGAATAGTTTATTATAGATATCGAACAATTCATAGTAGATACTGAATAATCCATAGTAGATACTAAATAATTCATAATAGATAATGAATAATTCATAATAGATAATGAATAATTCATAGTGGAGACTAAATAATTCATAGTAGATATTGAATAATTCATGATATATATGGAATAATTGATAGTAGATACTGAATAATTCATAATATATACTTAATAAATCATAGTTGACACTGAATCATTCATAGTAGCTATTGAATAATTCATAGATACTGAATAATTCATAATATATAATGAATAATTTATAGTGGAGGCTGAATAATTGGTAGTAGGTACTGAATAATTCATAGTGGAGACTATTATTAATAGTACATACTGAATAATTCATAATAGATATTTAATAATCCATAATAGATACTGAATAGTTCATATTGGAGACTGAAAATTAGATTTTTTGATTGATATTTGATAATATATACTAAATATTTCATAGTAGGTACTGAATAATTGATATTAGAATTGTAGTAGTTCATGGTGGATACTGAATAATTCATATTTGATTTTAAGTAATAAAATCATATTTCATAATATATTTAATAACTTTTAATATAGAAATATGCAATATAAAAAATGCATTTTAAAAACTAGAAGGACTTCATTTCCAGTCAGATTTCAGAATTCCCTGGACGTTCGTCTTCCACATTTCAGAGCTCTGGAGAAGCAGTGCTTATTTAGTCGATGGGTATCTGGGCGCTGGGCGTTTTGGGTCACTGCACGTCTTCAAAGTGTAATGAGCTGCGGTTAACTGGGTGGGGCTTTAGAGCATGAACAACAGGCTGCCATAAATCAGAGGCTGCGCTGTGATTGGAAGTGATTTAAAGGCCTTTCAGTTTATGAGTTTATTGTCTCGCCGTGCTCAGACACAGAAGGGCTCTCTCTTCATTCCAGCCATTCAGCGCTGGGGGACCGCTATCAGCTGCCCCTTCTCACCAACAATGACCAATATTTACCTCAGCGCCGTGCCGCCTTAAAAACAGCTGCAGTATTCAGGTTCTGGATGATTGGTCAAGATGCTCCAAGCACACAGCGAAAGATGAGAACGCTAAATGGTCATAAGTTTTTGGACACCTGCTCCTCCAGCGCTTCTTCTGCAATCAAGGATATTAACACTGAGCCTCCACTCTTCTTTGCTGTGAGGAGGATTTGATTGCATTCATCCTCGCAACAGCTTCAGTGAGGTTCGGCCATTTCAACTCACTTAAGCTGCATCCCTCCACAGAACTGCACAGCCCAATTCTGAGGGGCTTGAGACCCCTCTAGAACATGCTTGGCATTAGACATGGTGGCCGAGCTGGTGGAGCGTCCCGTTCAATCGGTCAGTGCTTTTCAGTGGAGACTGTACAAGCTGCACTAGAGGCCCTGTAGAGAGAAGTACTGCCAATAGAATAGGACTCTCTGCAGGAGCAGATGAATAAACATGACCCTATTGGCACCATGCTGCCTAATGAGGCCAGGCGTGGGCTAGTAGAGGGGTATAAAGCCCCCCAACATTGAGCTGTGGAATGATGGATGGTGGAGCCCCATCCTGAGTTGGGATGAGGTTTGTTTGGCGATCATCCTATATGACAGTTACTCCAACAAGAGCAGGATAACTCTTTAAAAAAAAAACAAAGAATAAGCAGGTGTCCCAATACTTTTGTCCATGTAGTGTCTGTACACAGTCCCGGTCATTGCAGCCCTGGTTCAGTATCCTTCTTCTATCCTTCTTCTAGCACAACTGGCAGGATTTGGCCTGAGGCTGATTTTCCCATATAAGAATAGCAGTGAGCTCGAGCTCGGTCCCCTGAGAGTTACAGGCAGCTCCAATGAGCCTGCATTGTTTTTCCAACTGTGTTTTTTTTCCCTTGAAGTTCTGCAGGTCACCTTAAATGGCAGTTATTTCTTACCGCTCTCACTGAGCTGACCTTAAAGGGATGCCGGAGACGGAGAGGGCTTTTTTACGAGCCGCTCCGAAACCCCTTAGTTTTATCGATTTCTCGAACAGATGCTTTCTGTCTCACTGCGGTTCCCACTGACCTGCTAACACCGGCGAAGCGTCTTCCTTAATGATGTCCTCGCAGTGTGTAACGGTTGGGAGGTGGGTGGGTTGAATGTGCAGAAAGGTCGTGACCCTCCCCAGCGCTGGCTCGTCAGGGACATGCTGATAATTGGTTCGGATTATTTTGGGGTCCGCCCTGGCCTGGGACCCAGCGGGCACTGTGGAGTCTGAACACGCTCGAAGGTCAGTTTTACAGTGCGTTTGAGGTGATGGGGTGTGTTGACTTACATTTGGCACTAATGATTGATGTACGGCATGTAGAAATGATGGACACACCTGAATCCGGTAAATCCAGGGCCGCAGTTTGTCTGTTGCTGTTGCTGTTGCTGTCTGTTGTCAAGAAATGATAGCAAGATTCATGTAATCAGAATAGAGCTGGACAATATATCAGTTCTGCATCATCATCACAGTGCACACATGTGCAGTGGTCATGCTACAACTTGCTACAGCTTAATACTTTGACACACTGTTCTCATTTTCCATGACAGATCTACTAGAGGCAGATTATATCGGCCCTATATCATTTATATATAATTTATATTACTCTGGCATTATTAAAATCATCTGGAGAAATCTGGTAAAAATTAGTATATTTTTAAAAATCACAATTTATATATTTATCACAGAACAAAAAAGGTTGAATGTATCACCATAACCATAACTATCCTAATTTTGAAACTTTAAATATGCAAATAAAAATTGTAAACATAAATACAATACACAAATGTTGTCAGAAAAAGGGTCCCGTAAAGGGTAGGGTCAATGGACATGCCCTCCTAAAGCTGCAGCAGTGGCCCGTATGGTCATGTTGTGTATGTCAAATGAGTTTAACATGGTGAGTGACCTACTTTCCATTTCTCAGGGGGAGGTGCATGTTTATATTTTTTTAAATAGGAAAATTCAATAATGAGCCAGGGCTTATTGAGTCAGTGGAACCTAAAGATTAATAATGAATAATATTGCCGAATAAAAGACGAAGGTGCCAAACCCAAGTGACAAACAGCTGACGAATCTTGCACTAGTGCATCTTAATAAATCAGAATATCAAGAAAAAGTTTTTTTTTCATATTTTTATTATTATATTTTATATTTATTACATGTAAAGCAACATTTCAGGCATAGTTTTTGTATTACTGGATGGCTTATTGCTAAAATAAATAAATAAATAAATAAATAAATAATTGGCAGAATATTTAATTAATTTAATTAATATTTAACTAATCAGTATCGACATGAAAACCAAAAAATGCTTAAATTAGGTCACTTTAAATGTAATTAATATAAAATATATGACAGTTTACCTTTTTGAATTAAATTATAATAACAAATGTTTTTTTTTGTTAGGATATTTTTATTCGAATTTTTGAGGTGCACTAGTAAATAAAATGTTAAATGATAAAAAAGAAAAAAATTCAAAGATTAAGTAATTCAATAATTAATTAAATATTATTTAATGAATTATTGAATTGTTAATATACAATTAATATATTCATATATATGAAATAATTATTGTTTATTCAAATAAAAAATATATATATATACTGTGTTTATATAGGAGACTCATTTTACCAGCATTGTGAATTTCACTAGCAACAATAAGTGGCAAATAAATGTCTGTATTACCCTATTAAAACACCAGCTGTGAGAGAGAGAGAGAGAGAGAGAGAGAGAGAGGCAGCCTCACTGTGCCTCAGCTTATAAGGACAAACTCCACAGCGGTTTTCCTCCCACTTCTCCATAGAAACAGCTCAGACTCGGGTCCCCCTCTGCGCTGCAGTTTGTAGATGTTTTGGTGGAACACGTTTCTCTGCTTTCCTCATCACCATTTTCCTCAATCCCTCAGCTTGCCCTGGGAAAGGGTTCCAAAAAAGGGACAAACACAGCAGCGGCAGCGGTGATGTGGGTGAAGGCAGCAGGCAGAGGGTTCAAAACCCCGAATCTAGTCCGTATTTATGGATAGCAGTGTCCCTATAGGGTTCTACATAGTACTAATAAAGCAATTTGGCTCATGATGATAGTGGAACCCTTTTTGGTTCTATAGGAACATCTACATCTTCTAAAGTGAAGAACTCTGACGTATCAGACAGTCCAGTGGTTCTATAAGTCATTACTGTATATGGAAGCATTCGTTTTACTCAGGAACCCTTGAGTCAGACCCAGGCCATGGGATAGTCCAGCAGGACAGTGAGTCACGGTGCATGGCCGGTGTGCAAAATAAGCATAATATCATACAACTGATATAATCATAATAGAGAACAGTAATACTAATGAAAGTAGTGATGGTTAAAGGTGGTAATAATGATAGTAGTAGCAAATGGAGTCCATTGGAGTCAACTTAGCAGTAGCAGGAGGGTGGGCAGCTGGTCTGATGCGGGTAGCAGGGAAGCCCAGCGATCAGTCCTCCATCAGAATCAGGCCGGACAGGTGGGCGGTCATTAACTCGGAGAAGGTAAAGATATAATCAGAAGGTGGCCGTCGACTCGGGTAGATCTGAACTGAAAGGAGAGAGCCAGAAGGTAACACAGACACGGCAGCGCGCAGAAACACTGGGGTCCATCCACTCCACCGTCCACAAACCTGAGTGATTGTGTGCGAGCGGCGGGAAAGTCATTAGCGGTACATGCTAAAGACATGCCAATACATTTATTATTTATTATTATTTATTAGATCGCCAATTACCCAACCCGTATGTACCCCCCGCCCAACACACGCCCCCTCCGACACGTGCCCAGCCAGCCATACCTCTTTTTCTAACCGCGGGGGATGCAACATCACCAGGCAACCAGTGCGCCTGGAGGGAAGCGTCGTATACCCGGCTCTGACACACCGGCCCACAGATGCCAGTGACGGCCAGTGCCACGCTAGTGTGATGTGGGGAGACAGGGCCATCTACCCACCCTAGAGAGAGCAAGGTCAATTGTGTGCTCTCTGGGGCCCACCCAGGGCCCCCTGCTAACTGATAATATTAACCGTATGTCTTAGGGACCTTTTTGTCTGCCCTGGATAAGGAAAGCAGACAAAGGCCATCTATCTAAATGCAAACAAGTCCACAGCGCTGGTTCTGGTGCTGGACAGTGTTGGTTCTGGTGCTGCCCAGGACAGATTAGGTAGCTCACTGGTGGACGTCCATCACTCAGACGTGTTGTGAAAGCTCGTCTGCATTTTTCTCCTGGAGCCGGTCGCTCTTGAGCGCTTCTCTTAGCAGTGTGAGTGTGTGTGTGTGTGTGTGTGTGTGTGTGAGAGAGAGAGAGAGAGAGAGAGAGAGAGAGCAGAGGGATGTTTATGAGCGAATCCCACGGGTTCCTAAACAATCCCAGCAGCCCCTGAGAGAGCAGAGCGCTAAATAATCAAACCTTCACTCAAAATCTGTCCGTTTCTCAGGCCTGTGCCGGACACTGGGAGCCTTTTCCAGTTAACCCTCAGATGTCAAAACGTGACCCTGACGTTTTGCCCTTCGTTAAGGTCCCACTTTGTATTACATGTCGTTAATAACTGTGTAATTACGCATTAATAACCTGTGTTATAACAGTCTACAGTGTTATCCACTACTACAGTGTTTTGAGAGACTAGGACGACCGAAGACCAGCGTTTGTTTTAGCCGTGTTAGCTTAGCGTCTTCTGATACACTGTATGTCCAAAAGTTTGTGGACACCTCTTCTAATGAATGCATTTAGCAACGTTTTAGCAACACACACACGGCTTGTCTGGTCCCTGTAGAGAAGCAGAAGTACTGGCAATAGAATAGGACATGAAGCATGACCCTATTGGCTCCATGCTGCCTAATAATGCCAGGCGTGGGCTATAGAGGGGTATAAAGCCCTCCAGCATTGAGGAGCTGTGGAGCAGTGGAAGAACTGTGTTCTCTGGAATGATGATGGTGGAGGAGCTCCATCCAGTACTTTTGGGGTGGTTCTGACCTCACTACTGGTCTTGTCACTGAATGCAATCAAATCCTCACAGCAATGCTCCTAAAATCTAAAATATGGTGGAAAGCCTTCTTCTCTGGACAGTTTTAATTTCCTTGATTTCAGAAGAAAGCATGAATAAACAGGTGTCCCAATACTTTTGTCCATATATAAAAAATAAATAAAAGCTCCAGCCGGGAATAGCAGCTTTTTTAATACACTTCAATTCAGAAGACACAGGTGTCCCAATACTTTTGTCAATATAGCGCACCTGTCTCATCGACTGAACTTGCCGTCAGTGATCAATTGTCATCATTTCAAGCAAATAAACGACGTATCGAAGGGCAGGAGCCTGAGTCTGTCCGTATTTCGAGCTCCTCTGTTGGTCAGAGTGCAGGTGCTGTTGGCGGAGGTCGGCTCCAGCCCGCGGGACCTTGAGGACGGTGTACTTTTAACCTGCTGTATCAATATTGACCCTCTCTGGGTGACGGGCAGTGCCGTGGGCCTGGGCTAATCGCTCTGATAGAGGTGGGAAAAGCGCTGCTCTCCTCCTCACACACACGGCCTGTTTCTGTCCTCCCATCCCCCTCTCTCTCCATCTCTCTCTCGCCCTGTCTCTCTCTCTCTCTCACTCTCGCATAGCCCACATTCCTGCGGAACAAACGCTCACTTGTTGCTTTAGACCTCCACACACACACACACACACACACACACACACACACACACACACACACACACACACAACTACATACACACCAGCAACTGAGCCAGTCTGGACACACGGGCTAAAAATGATAAAAGGGGAGACCTTGTTGGCAGTGAACACATGAGAAACGTGGTGTTTGTTAAAGCACAGGGCATTTTTATAGGCTTTGTGAATGATAGCACTGTGTGTGTGTGTGTGTGTGTGTGTGCTGGGGTGGGGGTTGTTTTAACTTTGTAGGAAAATGGTTAAAAACAAATGTTGACATGGGTCAGACTTGCTTTTACAAACTTACAGATGTTGAATTTATTTAAAACTGAAAGGACAAATATAATAATATTATTATTTAAGAATTTATTTTAGAGTTTATAATTAAATTGTTATTTTGGAGGCAATACGTTTGCGATAAGACACCGATTTTCTAGACAAAAATTTTTAAAGTTATAAAATGTAGGAAAATAATTGAAAAACAATATATATATATATGGGTCTTTTTAATCATACACCACGAGCTGTGGAGCAGTGGAAGGACTGTGTTCACTGGAATGATGGTGGTGGTGGTGGAGCTCCATCCAGTACTTTTGGGGTGGTTCTGACCTCACTACTGCTCTTGTCACTGAATGCAATCAAATCCTCACAGCAATGTTCCTAAAATCTAAAATCTAGTAGAAAGTCTTCTTCTCTGGACAGTAGAGACAGTTACTCCAACAGAAGCAGGATCAGCTCTTTTTAATACACTTAATTTCAGAAGACACAACGATTGAGTAGGTGTCCCAATACTTTTGTCAATATAGCGAATCTGTCTGATCGACTGAACTTCACGTCAGTGTATATATATAATTATATATAAAGGTATATATATATATATATATATATATATATTATTATTTTAGTAAATGGTTGGTATTACAAATTTTTTTTTTACCCGAAAGAAAAACATTAAATATTAATATTAAATGATTAGAAAATAACATTATTCTTTAAGAAACATTAAAAGTTATTTTACAAATTTGATAAATTTACATTTATTAAAAAATTCTAATTGTTCACTGAGGTTATAGAAGTACTGCCAATAGAATAGGACTCTCTGCAGGAGCAGATAAATAAACATGACCCTATTGGCTCTATGCTGCCTAATAATGCCAGGCGTGGGCTAGAGGGGGTATAAAGCCCCCCAGCATTGAGGAGCTGTGGAGCAGAAGTGTTCTCTGGAATGATGGATGGTGGTGGAGCTCCATCCAGTACTTTTGGGATGAGTTGAGGTGGAGATCATCATCCAACATCCTGACCTCACTAACGCTCTTGTCTCTGAATGCAATCAAATCCTCACAGCAATGCTCCTCCTCCAAAATCTAGTAGAAAGTCTTCTTCTCTGGACAGTAGAGACAGTTACTCCAACAGAAGCAGGATCAGCTCTTTTTAATACTCTTGATTTCAGAAGAAACAATGAATGAGCAGGTGTCCCAATACTTTTGACCCATAAAGGGTTTATGTAAGAATTGATTGACTGGTTGGGAGGTTTGCATTCGTAAGGTGAAACACAAGAAACACCCTCGTCCTTCCTGGTGCAGTGTGTGTGTGTGTGTGTGTGTGTGTGTGTGTGTGTGTGTGTGTGTGTGTTTGGGTCAACACAGTTAATAACAGGTTTTGGTTTTCACACAGGAACGGCAGCGCTGTGTTTGTTTCCCATGTTAAAGGTCTCTTATTTGCTGCAAGGTCAAAGCCTGACCGTCCTGTTGTAACAGCTCACCCCTATCCCCACTGTTACGCAGTAAACACTGAGTATACTACTCTAGTTTGCTAGATTCCCTTCTATATGTGTCATCCAATAAGCTTCAGCCTGGTTCGTTCTGCAGGATTTAATATAAATTCATATTTTTATTAATAAAATAGCAACATTTTTATAGTTTCAGTGCAGTCAGTCAGCCAATGTTTGGTGTTAGAGCTGTATAAAACGAGCAAATTATGAAAACTGGTGAATTTAGTGACTGTAAATTGATGCTCAGTGTGACACAGAGTGTCTGGGTTTGGATTTGCCTGTCTTACCAGCATATGAGCCGTTTACTCCAAGAGTGGTCCTCCAGATGTCAGCTTGACCTGCACTGAAAACGCTGGGCTTGATGGGAACCCCTTTTTCTTTTGATATCAGATCTTTTGACAGTTGCCGAGATGCACCCATGGTTGCTAAGGGTCGATTCTCAGTCTGTGCTTCTTGAGGAGTGTCCTCAGCTGCAGCCCAAGTACTTCCCCATTTAAAAGTTCAGGCCGTGAGAGCGAGGATGCATCAGGACGTGACTTGTGTGGACTTTTTGTGAACTGTTTGGCACAGACAAATATCCCAGAATGCATTAGGTACCACATTAGGTGCTGTTCCAATTGCAAAATTACCGTACAGCGCCCTCGGGAGTTTGTACTCTAGGCCTGATTAGGTAGTCAAGGCTAGAGAAAATCGGAACCTCTACAGGGGCCACTATTTATTTATTTATTTATTTATTTATTTATTTTTGTGTTGCACTGGTAGCGATACTGTACTGGTATCAATGCCGATACTGGCACTTACACACAGTATCGGTATCGGCAATATCAATACCATGCTCACTGATGCCGTACTTTTTTTATTTACATAGAAAATGTTGGTTTGCAGACTTTATAAAACCAAACATTTAAACAACCAGTAAACAGCCAGTTATTAATAGTTATTACCTTTAATATTTTCCGATTTTCATCGTTTCATAGCTCTGAAACTCTTCAGATGTTTAGTAACTCTGTTGTTTTTAGGGAGTATCAGGATGTATAGCCATCTGTCAAGTATTTAAGTCAGAGTCAGTATCTGTATTGTTGCTGAGTATCGGCAGTATCGGTATCGGAAAGAAAAAAGTGGTATCGGTGCATCTCTAATTGATTTATTTATTGTGAAAAACAGAATATCTGCACTTTGGATTTGCTTAATTGCCTTGATTTATCAAAGCACCCAACTGATCTGGGAATGTGATGCTCACTGTACCCTATTAAGAGCTTTTTGATTGGTTAGGTGGCTCATTTGCATAATGCATCCTTACGCATTATCCTTATTGCAGTAATATTCCAAAGGCCAATATCATGATAGTGATGATTAAGGAGTAGTGTATGGCTGTAATTTAGGGGCTGTAGCTTTACACTGGAATTAAAGGGCTAATGTAGCTCAAATCAAATCAAATCAAATCAAATTTTATTTGTCACATACATAGTAATACACAGTATAACTTGCAGTGAAATGCTTTTTTGACAGTCTGCCCACATCAAAGCTATACAATAAAGATCTAAATTTAAACTTAACTAAACCTTAACTTAATGAAGTAAAGTGCAAAAGTGCAAAGGGAAAATAAAATAAAAATAAAAATAGAATAAGTTACATTTAAGTTAAATTTAAGTTAAAAAATAAAATATAAAAATATGAAAATATAGAAATATAAGCAAAAAAATAAAAATAAAAATATATATACAGATGAAATAGTGCGTGTCTGTGTGTGTGTATATATATATATATATATATATATATATATGTATACATATGTACATATTTATCTGTATGTGAATCTATGTGTGAGTTAAAAAGAAATATTTTCGTTATTGTCCGTAGTGAGTTTTCCGCGAGCCATGGTTGTGTATTGTAGTGAGTGAGGGTCCAGTTTGTGTATGTAGATATTTTAATTTAGTGTCCTAGTCCCTGTCCCCATTCAGGGCACGGATGGCTTGTGGAAAGAAGCTCCTCCTCATTCTCTCTGTGTTAGCCTTCAGGGTTCTTAAGCATGTCAGCTAATGAGTAATGGAAGATTTTAGGCCTTTAGAGGGGAATTCCACCAATATTTTAGAATTGCATAGTTAAATGGTTAAGATGTAAACACAGGCAGTCAGAGTGGGTTTGGTGTGAAATGCTCTATGTAAACCTACCAAATTGAGTAGTTTACAGAGTTGGGGTGGTGAATATTCTCTTTAATGGTTGTGAGTACACCATCTGACAACCGGGACACTGTTCTACCATCATTTTCGAGAAGATTTTGGGTCTAAAACATATTTTAAACCCATTCTTGAAGGTGAAAGGATACAAATAGTTCCCAAAACAATCATATTTCTTTCTTACTTTTACTATTTTTTATAGTAAGAAAAAAAAGACATGCGGAGGTATACTGGTATGAGGTTGGATGGTAAATAAAGTGTCTATATTTGTGTTGTAGTCATGGCGACCAACATCTGGTCCCATTCACCACCACTTAGAGACATCTAGAGCTGGTAAGTTTCTGTACAGTGAATCACAATTTCACACCGACCCCCCACTCTGAACAACTGTATGACATCTAATCTGCTGAATTCTGCAGAAATCTGAAGAAGAAGAAAATGGGTGGACTTGCCCTTTATGCAATCTCTCATAGGCTTTATGTGTTTATGTGGACTCTGTGACTCACTGTTATCTGTAAACATGCACTAAAGCACACATAGAAAAGTGTTAGTGGACTTGGGGCCTGAATGTTGTACCATGACCAGGCCCGGCTCATGTGTCATGTGATCAAGCGTTGCTCCAGATTAGCCCGCTATCCTGTTAAGGATCAAACGATCTTGATTAAACCTCCATTTTAATGTGAGGAGGCAGAATAATCCCTGCTAATTTGATGAGAGGCTGGTTTGGAGGACGTGGAGGGTCCGTGGCTTCTTTACTGTGGGGTGCAGTGGAACCCCCACGGGGGGGAGGGATTAGCTCCCCCATAACCCACCCCATCCCACAGTGCGCCTCAGGCTGGTCTGACCTGGGGCGTACTCTGATCGGCTAAACGTGATTTTCTGGCCCCCATTGTGAGGCGGCTTTGGGGGGCGGCGTGGCAGGCAGTTGGCCTTGTGAACTGCAGCCTTCAAACAAGGCTGGGTCACATGGGAAACTACACGGAGGAGCCCCTTTGATCCGGTGGTGGCCCTGAGCTCAGCTGGTGATTGTGCCTCACTTGTGACAGCACTTGGGTCAGTCGGTTGTTGCTTCGGGGGGATTTTTCCCAGTTGTCTTCCCAATTTAGTCATTGCTGCTGGTGCCGGGAGGCTAGGTGTTGACTAGCATGTGCTTCCTTCATGACACGTAGAGCTTAACACACAGTTAGTAAAGCATTGTGCTGATACATGGACTAATCTGTACGACTGCTGAGCAACCTACGCCTACTGTTACGAGAAAATGCACGGCATCCAGTGACTTGTAAGTTTAGCCCTGGCGTAGACGAGCAAACATACCCTATTTCATTGCACTGTCTGCTGCTGAGTAACTCAAGACTTGCAATGCATTCTGGTCCACATTCAGATGATGTGGTAAGCTACACAGTTCACTGTGCAGTGCATTGTGGGGAATGTAGTGCCCTCAAATTCATGCTCAGATACTACTTCATGATTTTACGACACTTAATAAGGGTTTCGATTCGCAGCTCAAATGAAAGACTAACTGCAAATTCTGTCTCGTTAGCTAACGGCTAACAGCTAACAGACTCCTGGACTGGTTCGCGTCACGCTGAGCGACGTGGGAAGAGGGAGGGCTGTCCTGCGTTATGTTATGTTTTCTGGGACTCCCAGATGAGTAGTTATTTTGCCTTATGTAATGTTAGTGTTCATCTTTAGCCGAATGACCATACGACCATCTGCAGGTGACCTGAGCGACACTACGCCAGTGTTACTGCTGGAGGTGTGAAAGCTAGGCTAAAGGGTTAACAGAGCAGTCGAGGGCTGATTATGTGCACTTTCCGTTTAGCAGAGTGGGTGAGCGAGTCCATGAGTCAGCGAGCGAGTGAGTCAGTGAGTCGGTGAGTCATTCATTCATTCAAGTCAATCGTCTGTGTGCAGGAGTCCAGGAAAGTTCAGCGAAGGCCTTTAGACCTTAGAGTGAGTGCACGGCGCAGTACGCTGTAATGTGAAACTCAGTCGGTGCTGCGGGCTGTTGGGCAGCAGGCAGGTAGATTGTATCAGGCCTGCGCAGTGACTTCCTCTCACACACACTGTCAGCTGTGCGAGCTGTGTTCTCTGGAGTGATGGAGCGCCATACAGCAACTTTAGGATGAGTTGCATTGACAGAACTAATCATCATTCTCAGATAAGGCTGAATGCAATCAAACCCTCAGAACAATGTTTGTATATATAGAGTAAGGCCTTCCCAGAAATGCTATAGAGGGCTGTTAGCACAGCAACAAGGGGACAGACTCTGTTTTAAAGCAGCAGTATGGAAAATTGGTATTTCGTGCTCTTGGGCTCCCCCTACAGTCAGGAAGTCTGTGCTTTGAGACGCTGTACACATGCATTTCTGGACAAGCTGAGAGCTCCAGAAGCAGCATATGAAGGTGGAGCAGCATGTGGGCTGAGGCGGTAGAGTAATACTACAGGATTTTACACTAATATGATTTTTTATCATATTTGAACCCTGTAGCTGCTCTGTACATTGTTTGAAGAATGCTGCATGAACGGACCAATAGAAATGCTCTAAAATGGCTTGGATTCAAAACATTTTTTACATTGACTTCCATTGAAAGCTCAGAGGGGTTTTTGTTTGTTGCCATTTGGGACATACATGGTTTTTTTTTGGACAGCAGCAAAATTCTGCATAGTGCTGCTTTTATTCTTTAAACTTTAAATGTCCACAAACTTTTGTCCGTTAATATTATGTATGTAAATGGACACTGTGTTCTGATTGGCTGCTCTGTATTTTGCCTATATTTTGTTCTGAAGGCAGCCCAGGCTGTCTTGAACAAAGGGGGCGGAGCCATGTTTCACATGCGTACGTTAGCGCCGACCTCAGCGAGGGACGTTCTGTTTTCGGCGATTTGGGCCCTTTAAGTCCGCTGGAAGCCGGACGGGTGAAGTGTCCTGTTGTTTAGGTCTCACGCTCCTTTTGAAGGTTCGCTTGCATTCTTGGCCTCGGCTCCTCGGCTCCTCCGGGCTAAGCCGCTGTAAACATTCTCAGGCTGTTTTTACAGATTTCATACGAGGCCTGCGGTTAGTGCTTATGAATAAGACAGCTTTGTGGTGGGGGTGGGGATGTGTGTGTGTGGGGGGTGTGGTCGGTGCTGTAAGGGGGCGGGGGACGGGGGGAGTAGAGGGGAGTGGGGGGGTTTAGAACATTAGTGTAATTGTCTTTTTCTTCATCTCTAAGACCAGGGCCCCCCTCTTCACTCCCTATCAGAAGCTGAAGAGCATGCAGGGAGATTAGGAAGCAGTGGAAGGGGGTGGGGGGGCAGCGAGGGGCATACGGCTGTGGAATTCAGACATCCAGGCACAGAGAGGACGATGAGGAGAGAAGCAGAGGGAAAACGGAGACCTGTTGGGTGTCTGCAGTTTGCTTGTTTAGCTTCACTCAGGCAAATAAGCAGTGCACTTCACGGACAAAAGTTTGTGGACACCCGCGTATCCAGTGTTTCTCTAAAAAACAACAGTGTAAAGAGGGGGTTTGTCCACTTCTGCTGCCGTAACAGCCTCTACTTTTCTTTTAAGCCTTTACACTAATCATTGGAACATTGTCGTGAGCAGGATTTGATTGCGTTCAGCCTCACGGGATTATCAGAGAAGCTAGGCGCTGCTAGATGTTAGATGTTGCTAGATGTCCTCACTCCAAAAATGCTGGGTGGAGCTCCATCATCACTGCAGGAAACCATGACACAGACCTATGCTGGTGGGCTTTATACTCTTTTAGCCCACCCTTGAGTTTAGGCTCATGTGTGATGAGGTAGGCCTGCATTAGCATCATGCTAATTGGTACACAAAACGACTGAAGCGAACTGGTGTCCGGTGACACTACATCATGTGTCCAAATGTTTGTGGACACCCCTTCTAGTAAATGCATGAAGTACTTGTATAAAGTTGCACCCATTACTGACACATGTGCAAATGCACACATACACACACACTTGTCTAGTCCCTATACAGAAGTACTGCCAATAGAATAGGACTCTCTGCAGGAGCAGATGAACATCATGAAGCTATTGGCACCATGCTGCCTAATAATGCCAGGCATGGGCTAGAGGGGTATAAAGCCCCCCAGCACTGAGCTGTGGAGCAGTGAAAGAGCTGTGTTCTCTGGAGTACTTTTGGGATGAGTTGAGAAGTTGGTTGGGGATGATGAGGAGGGGTATTGATCATCATCCAACATCCTGACCTCACTAACACTCTCATCAAAGAATGCAATCAAATCCTCACAGCAATGCTCATCCAGAAATCTAGTAGAAAGCCTTTTTCCTTCTCTGGACAGTAGAGACAGTTACTCCAACAGAAGCAGGATCAGCTCTTTTTTTAACACCCTTGATTTCAGAATTGTGTCCAAATACTTTTGTCCTTTTGTCAACAGACGTCTGCACTTTGTGTCGCGTGTCTCTAGTGCTGAAATCTAGACTGGTGATGCTGCGGTGTTGTCAGTATCAACATCAACAGTCAGATGAACAGAAACAAGCCCTAATGTAAACAGCAGCGTCTCTCCAGACGTCCAGACTGCTGAGTACAACGCTGGGTCTTTGGAGTACAGCTTATGAGACCTGTGGGATTGTAGGGACTGGGGTATTGGGGTATTGGGATGTTCGTTCATTGGGTAGGTATTCGCTTTGATGTTTGGGATTTGCATATTCGTTTTTTGTCAAATTCACTCTTCAGTAAAGGTGATCAGCCGATCGACCCGAAAAATGGTAGTTGGGCCAGTCCCAGTAAAACAATAAAATAATCTGATTTTATAATTAAGATTAATTAATCTTAATCCTAATTAAAATGATCTGAATGTTGAATGGAAGTCAATGTAACCTATAGAGTTTATTATTATTATTATTATTATTAGAGCATTTCTATTGCTCCATTTATCCAGGACTATTTACACAGTGTACAGAAGCAGCTACAGGGTTCAAACCATGGAGAAAACTAAAAACAGACAAAAATGGAGATACATGGTTTTCATTGGACAGCAGTGTTATACAACTGTTGTTTGTTTTTTTTTGGGGGGGGGGGTTGGATATTTGGACCAACTGGATAAGATAAAAAAAACATATGTTAATGAGCTCATGCATATTAATATTCATTGCTCAATTCTCAATGTTCACTTTTCTCCATAATGTGAATCTGGCTGTTGTTCTTTATATTGTATCAGAATTTCCTGAAGAATGGACCAATAGAAACGCTCCAAAATGCCTCTGAATAAAATCTTTTCACATTGACTTCCGTAGAAAGCGACTATATAAACTGTGCTCCACCTGCTGGTGTTTTACAGTGCGGATGTGAGGCAAGTTATTACATTTATCATGTTATCATGTTATCATTATCATGTTTATGAGGTAAAATGACATTTGGCACTCGTTATAAATCATTGTGTGTAGTAAAAATGCCTTATTGTCTCTTATCTGACTCGTTTAGCTCAGGCATTATTTCCTAACCAAGCAAATGACTTAAAACGTCTCAAAATAGGTGAAAAATCTTTGAACCCTCTGGAGTCTCTGGAGGGCGTTTCCTTGATTTGTGCATGTTTTCTTAAATTCGCTTTTAAAGGGACTTGCATAGAAGATAACCCCCACGTATTTTATACCAAACTGTTCAGATCAATCTCAGCTAGCTCTAAAATGAGTCCCCATGTGACCTAGAGCGAAGAGTGAAGCGATACTTTGACCCTGAAACTGAAGAACTGAAGTCAAATTTTAGAAATTCTTCGTATTTCAGGTGAAAACACGCCTGGTCTCAGCTTCACTAAAGCAGTGGAATGTCTGGATAACATAGCTTATAAACTAGGGATGCACCGATCCGGCCTTTTCAGTTCCGATACCGATACCGATACATAAACATTGCATATCGGTCGATACCTGATATCGATCCGATACCATTGCTGAATTAATAAACCGTATACCTCACCATGTGGGAGGGACTTAAGGCAAGTTCAAGTTTATTTGTCATCTGCACAACATGTCAGGACATTTATGCATTGAAATGCTTGTGGTGAGGCTCAGGTTGATGCTCTACAGAAGGACAAACTATATACATACTAAACATATAAAAAAGTTATAAAAAAAATTATATTAAATAAATACAAAATACACACAGAATCTACCCAAAATACAGAATATAAAAAGGCAGAAGGGATTTGTAGAAATTCTTTGATATGTACAGAAATTCAGGATTGACTTAAACATTACTTTGTTAAACTTTACTGTAAAACTTTATAAAACTAAATATAACAAATGAACACAAATATAAATGTACTAAATTGCTATTAATTTGTCACTAAAATAAAAAAAAACAATTGTTTATTATTCAAAATAAAAAAGGAGTCACGCTTCTTCAAATATGTTAAAATTGTCATGGCGGGTTAGGCCAGACACAGAGGGACGAACACTCGCAGAGATGGATCCAATGCAAGTAGTTTATTAAACAAAACGCAAGATAAAACAAGGGGGCAAACTAAAGCAACAGAAGCAGCAGCTAGCGGACATAACCATGAGCACAAACACACCTGGGACTGGGGGTTTAGCTGGGGGACCAGCTACTAGGCAAAAACAACTAGGCCGACCAAACTTGGCACTGCTGCGTGAGCATGGGTCGCCTAGCTGGAGTGAGAGTCATGGGTCTATCTTGGCTGAGAGCGAGAGAGCCTCGCTGAGTCCTTGAATGGCCGGGTGGCCTGCTCGAGAACGAGGACGTAGATCGGAAGCTGGCCAAAACACCGTGAGCAGTAACGGGAACCTCTCGGGCTGCCTCAAGGTTCCAAACAATGCAATTCTCTGCCTCGAACTAAGCGTCGAGGCTCCTTAAGTACCCCCAAATCCCAGGTGGACCAGTCCCAGTAAGACAAAAAATTAATCCTAATTAAAATGATCTGAATGTTGAATGGAAGTCAATGTAACCTATAGAGTTTATTATTATTATTATTTCTATTATTTCTCAGCATTTCTATTGGTCCATTCATCCAGGACTATCTACGCAGTGTACAGAAGCAGCTACAGGGTTCAAACCATGGAGAAAACTAAAAACGAACAAAAATGGAGATACATGGTTTTCATTGGACAGCAGTGTTATGCAACTGTTTTTTTTTTGTTTGTTTTTTGTTTTTTTTTTGGATATTTGGACCAACTGCATAAGAAAAAAATCCATATGTTAATGAGCTCATGCATATTAATAACCAATACTCAAGTCTCAATTTTCACTTTTCTTCATAATGTGAATCTGGCTGTTGTTCTTTTTATTGTATCAGAATTTCCTGAAGAATGGACCAATAGAAACGCTCCAAAACGGCCTAATTATCCTAAACCTGATCCAGCTAATTTAGTTCATATCGGGACCGATATCCGATCCTAATATCGTATCGATGCATCTCTATTATAAATGGCGAGAGGCAGAAGACGAAGTTCTGAGTGTCCATTGGTCAGTTTAACACAAAGCCGTAGACGGACGCGTGAATCCACCGGTTCCAAACAAGAGGCAGATGACGGGACGGACCCACGAATCCACCAGTTACACACGGCGACTCGTCTTCACAGCCTCGTAGCTCCGGATGTGAGTGACGTACGGTCCGGCTTTAAGATACAATGGAAAGGGCGGAGTCTACAGCTTCAGGAAAAGTTTGACCCGTATTTCTGTGCAGTTTTATTACAAAGATATTAATAGAATAATTGAGAAAGATCGGATTTGAAGTGTTGGCGCGTTCCTAGACTCCAGAGGGTTGATCATCTTGGTTCAGGTTCAAGGAACTCTTCAAAGGGAAAGGAGAGTTTAGGGAGGATAGTACCTTGGCCAAACATTTACTCACCTGTTACACATTCCAGAGCGCTATCTCTTACAGAACGAAGCTGAGGAATGTTAACAGCAGTCACGGGAACTGACCGTGGTCGGTAGTACAGTAGCGCAGTCTGCTTCTGTGTGAGGAAAGCTTCCTGCTCCACGTATGCCGGCGATTAGATAAGCCTTTGTAATCAAGATGGCAAATATGGTCAAGGGATTAACCCACATACTGTGGGCTCCCCCAGAAGACCACCCCGAGCCCCAGCAAACACCCCCTTCCCCCCCTTCTAGATTTTGTCCCGTAGATTAGATTAGGGCATCCCTCTGTGCGCCCCCCCCCCCCCCCCCAACAGGGGATTACAGTTGTCTAGAAAGGTCCAGGTTTAACGTGCCACCCGCTCTGTATCCCCTCAGCGAAGGCAAGCGCAGTCTAATCTCCAGCTCCAGCCTCACGCACAATCTCACACATACTGAGTAAACAAGGGGGCTAAAGTACCTGCTCTTACCAGTATATGTGCTTGTCAGGCTTCTGGAGGCTTCTGGAGGCTTCTGGAGGCTTCTGGAGTCTTCTCGAAGGTGGAATCTGCTCACATCAGTACTGAGTTACATTGTGATATGAACCTGGATTCAGCTGTAGGCCAGTTTTGAAACAAGGGAACATATGGTGTCCTTGAAATCCTCAAATCTGAAGGTTTAGCATTAGCTAGCAAACAGCCACTAAGTTGGACTGGTTCGTTACTGTAGACTGAAAGGGGAATCCCACTGAATTTTTTTGAATTTCCACATAATTCAGAGGTTGAGATTGAAAAATAAAGTGAGCCTTAAGGATCTCTGTTGGACCTTATTGACCACCGATGAGCCTTAGGGACGACGGTGGGACCTTATGGACCACTGTTGAACCTTAAGGACCACTGTCCTTGGGCCGTGAGGACCATTGCTCTACCTAAAGGACTACTGTTGGACCATCAGGACCACTGTTGATACCTACCTTAGAGTTGTATTTACATTGTTTATACCTTGAGGGACAGAAAGGGGAATCCCACTGAATTTTCAGAATTTCCACATAATTCGGAGGTTGAGATTGAAAAATTATCAGTTGGACCTTATGGACCACTGATGAGCCTTAAGGACAACGGTGGGACCTTATGGACCACTGATGAGCCTTAAGGCCCACTGTTGGATCTTAGGCCAAAGGGGAATCCCACTGAATTTTCAGAATTTCCACATAATTCAGAGGTTGAGATTAAAAAATAAAGTCATTCAGGGATTCAGGGGTTTGGTGTCAAGTGGTTTATAGTCTACAGTGGTGGTGAATCAATCCAGGCGTCACCATGAATACGACACAGATATAGCCTTTTTATTTACTATCCAATCCCACCAGTGAACCCACACGTCTTCTGAGTTTTATATGAAATGGGAATGATGGGAAAATCTGAAAATATGTTTTGTTGGTGCTGTTTTGCCTCACAATGCCCTGAATGTATCCCTCCACCATTTTTCTTAAACTATAGGAAAACAGAGCCTCATGCATCAGGCAGTGTATTTTTGAACCCTTTGCTGTTATCACGTTCTGTGAGGGAGCTTTTAAGGACATTTCAAGTGGTCTGGTGCCATTCAGCACCACTGGGTAAGTTCTCAAGAATGGAAAATTTGACACCAAACCCACTCTGAAAGACGCTGTCTATTAAAACCATTGAATTACAGAGAATTTTGAGTTTAGCTCAAACCTTAGACGTGTAATTAAAAATAGGACGCTGCAGGTTCATTAACACTGACAAAGTAAGTGTGTTGAACATCTTCAATGTCTGAAAAAACATTAATACAGACTATTATGGACATTCAGTGGATTACAGGCTGCCTAGGGAGTTTTGCAGGGCAGCCTCCTGCTACAGGGGGGAGTGGTTGAAGATTAATTGGCCCAGTTTTGAGTCGAGGGCGCTGGATCCTGGGAAACACATCAAAGAAGGTCAGTCACATGTGGTAGAGGTCAGTGCTAGCGGAGCGAAAAGGGACCTAGTGCACCCAGTGACACCACAGATATGAGCTTTACACAGTGAATAGATATACCATCTGAAAGGGCCTTATGGATGACTGTTGGACCTTAAGAACCACCGATGAACCTTAAGGACCTCTGTTGGACCGTCAGGACTGCTGTTGTACCTAATGGACCACTGTTGGACTGTCAGGACCACTGTTGTACTTTAAGAACCACTGATGAACCTTAAGGATGACTGTTGGACCTTAAGAACCACTGATGAACCTTAAGTCCCACTGTTCCCACTGGTCCCACTGGACCTCAAAGGCCCTCTGTTGTATCTTAGGCACCACTGTTGTACGTAATGGACCACTGTTGGGCTGTCTGGACCACTGTTGTACCTTAAGAACCACTGATAAACCTTCCGTATCACTGTTAGATTTTAAGATCCACTGATGAACCTTAAATATCACTGTTGGACCATAAGAACCACTGCTGGACCCTAAAGACCCTCTGTTGGACCGTCAGGACCACTGTTGGACCTTAAGAACCACTGATGAGCCTTAAAGATGACGGTTGGACCTTATGGACCACTGTTGGGGCTAAAGGACCACCAATTAACCCTGAGGCCTACTGTTGGACCATAAGGCCCAATGTTGGACCATAAGACCCACTGTCAGGCCATGAGGACCATTGCTTTACCTGAAGGGCTACTGTTGGACCATCAGGACCACTGTTGTACCTTACGAACCACTGATGACCCTTAAGCATCACTGTTGGACCATAAGGCCCTCTGTTGGATCTCTGGGACCACTGTTGGACCTTGAAGACCACTGTTGGACCTTAAGGACCACATCAATACCTTAAGGACCACGGAACTAAAGGACCACCAATTAACCCTAAGGCCTACTGTTGGACCTTAAGGCCCATTATTGAATCTTAGGGACCACAGTTGTACCTTAAGGACCACTTTCAGGCCGTGAGGACATTGCTCTACCTGAAGGCCTACTGTTGGACCATAAGGCCCACTGTTAAATCTTAGGGACCACAGTTGTACCTTAAGGACCACTTTCAGGCCGTGAGGACATTGCTCTACCTGAAGGCCTACTGTTGGTACCTCCCTTAGAGGTGTATTTACATATTTGAGGGACAGAATGTACCTGTACCCAACCCCTCCTGCTTAAACTGTTTGCTGTTGAACCCTCTGGCTGCAGGTAGACACCGTGCCAAAGTGCCAAATGTGTGTGTGTGTATGTGTTCACATGTGTGTGTGTTTGCCTTCGCTGATTGACTGTTGACGTCTTGTCTCTGCAAGGTTCTGTCTACACAGGAGTCTTCTAGAACCTTTTCACAAGAGGTTCTAGGTTGTGTTCCCAGCTAGAACGTGACGTACTGGACGACACTGGGCTGCTGTGGTTGAAGTAGCCACTAATAAGACACCTCTCTCGCCCTCTTACTCTCTCTCTCTCTCTCTCCCCGCCTGTACGATGATGGACAGCTCGGTGGTCGAACGAGGGAGAAAAGCGCATTCTTGACTCCATGCTAAGCATCTAATTTACATCCGAAAGAGTCCGTAGGGAAATATCCCAGAGTAGACACGTTCTTGGCCCAGCAAAGCGGATTTGGGAATATTTTCATGGGAAGACAGAACGCGAGGCCCGAGCGCTCAGCGACCCGGAGAGCTCCTGATTGAGAGGCTGCCATTGTTGTGCCTCTCAGACATTCCTTCCCTGATTTCTCCTCTGAACCCGGCGTGGACGGCATCAGGAGCCCGACTGCAGTATAATTAGCTTAATGAGCTCTCAGCGCTGCTGCTTATGCTAGCTGTGACACTCTGAGGCTTTCAGCCAATCAGGACGCACTCATGTTTTGGGAGGCCTGTGCCACTTGGCAATCAACCTCACCCAGGCTGGCGGAGCTAGAGAGGGGGTGTTTGGGTGTGTGGGTGCCCTCCGATGATTTAACTGATGGGGGATGCTAATCTGCTGCCTCGCTATGCTACACTACTACTACTTGTCCAAATGTTTGTGGACACTCTATCTATTTAATGCGTTCAGCTACTTTAAGCTGCATTACTGCGCACAGCTCTGGAGCAGATACACATGAACCTATCGGCACCATGCTGCCTAATAATGCCAGACGTGGGCTAGTAGAGGGGTATAAGGCCCCCCAGCATTGAGCTGTGGAGCAGTGGAAGAACTGTGTTCTCTGGAGTGATGGACATCCTGACCTCACTAATGCTCTTGTCACTGAACGCAATCAAATCCTCACAGCAATGCTGCTCCTCCTCCAAAATCTAGTAGAAAGCCTTCTTCTCTAGACAGTAGAGAGAGTTGCTCCAACAAAAGCAGGGTAAGCTCTTTTAATATCCTTGATTTCAGAAAAGCAATGAATGGGCAGGCGTCCCAATACTTTTGTCCAAATATATTGTCTATAGAAGCATTTTTAGAGGTTCTGTAAACAACCTGTAACCTATTTCAGTGGTTCTTTGAGTTATCACGGTTCTGTAGAGAACCACTGCCTTCACTAAAAGAATCTTGAAGAACCTTAAAGAACCCTTTATAAAGAATGTAGGAGAACCACCATCCATTCCCTAGAACCGTAAACACAACCGTGTTTAACTACATGGAAGCAATTCATCGACTCTTCTTAGAACCTTTTCATCATGTGAAGGTTCTCCACACTCACTCACATCTCAAAATCATGGTTCTCTAAAGAACTGTCTTTTTTAAGGAGGTATCTGAGATATCATATAAAAACTTTTTGCCACCTTTGCTTTGAAGAGTGTAAATGCAAATGACCTCTGTTCTGATTGGCTGATTGGCCCTGGATTGAGTGCATTTGCAGTAAGACAGGAAATGGTGTCCATTAGACTTTTTATTGATCTGATTATCAGTTTATTTGGTATGTTTCAGTCTGGGCTGCACAATACAGGACAGCCAATCAGAACAGAGGTTGTTTGCATATATTTAAGGGTCAGGGATAAAGGGAGGTGGAGGATTACATATGTTTTTGGTACGTAGAAAAAAAAGCATATGGGAAACATATCGGGTACCGGCCCTTTAAATGTTCCCTGTGCAGTCTGGAATTAGCTTTTTTGGAAGGTGTCGGAAAGGCCTGCGGTTTGTTGTGGTCAAAACTGTGGTCAAAGCTTCCTCCGCCCATCACTGTCACCTCGTTTGGCACGTGTGACAGTTCAGGGCCTTGAACCTACCCTCTGCGGTCTTCCCAAAATCTCCCACAGTGAGCGTACGGAGGCGGAGACTGAGATGCCGGTCATCCACAGTGGCCGGACGGTCCTGGATGTGACATGTTGACCGCTTTTCCCGCCAGCTTGTCTGACCGTTCCTAAGGCAGTACTGACCCGCCGTTCCCACTGTTTGCCATGCATGACTGAACGGAGTCCAGCTCACTGGGCAGGGAATGCCGCGAAGCCCTGTGGTCTCTCGGCTCCCTGGATCCCAGCGCTGATGTAACGTATGCAGACTTTTTTGGTGATATTCACTATGTCCAAAAGTTTGTGGACATTCCCTCTAATCACACACACACACACACACACACACATAGACAGCTGGTCTAGGTCATGTAGAGAAGAAGTACTGCCAATAGAATAGGACTCTATTGTACATGAGCCTATTGGCACCATGCTGCCTAATAAAGCCAGGCGTGGGCTAGTAGAGGGGTATGAAGCCCCCCAGCATTGAGCTGTGGAGCAGTGGAAGAGCTGTGTTCTCTGGAATGATGGATGGTGGAGCTCCATCATTGCAATCAAATCCCCCCAGTATTGAGCTGTGGAGCACCCATGTGTGGGATGTGCTACTTGTGGTCAGTTGGGACCACAGCCAACCCACCTTTTCTCCTCCCCAGCCCACTGTCTCTCTCTGTCTGTCTCTCTGTCTGTCTCTGGACATTAGAAAGCTGTTGTCCAGATTTATTGTCCTATAAACGCTGGCTGCCGTGAGGCTCCGGTGAAGACAGCCCTGCTGTTTGCGAAAGCCCTCCAGGAACAATGGAGAGGTTCTGTCCTTCAGGCTGAGCAGAGCGGCTTTTCTCGTGCCGCTGAAAGATCCCGCCTGTTCAAACAGGGTTTCCCGTCATCACCCCACAGGGGCCGGGGGCCTCCCTAATGGCCCTGCTGCTGAGAGAGGGTGGTTGGCCCCTGGACCTAGTGGGAAAAGCTTCAGGTCCATTGTGTCTCTGCAGCCGCAGGGTTCAGATCCTGAGGCTCGGCAATAGCCCCTAAAGCTCCCCTCTGGGTCAGCCTGGGTGCAGCATAGTCGTGGTAATTAGGTGTTCTTTGGGCCTGAGCTGAATGGCAGGGTTACCTATTGTGTTCAGGGGTGTAATGTAGGGGTCGAACACATCTGAGGGTGGGGATTTAACTGCGCTGATGACAGTGATTCAGAGTTAATGTGATAAATTATTAACAGCGCACGTTTGCAGCTACTGTGGCCATCAGTGGACATCTGTGGACGAGAACATGGCATTTCTACAGTAATATTAACATTATTTAATTATCAAAAGTAATAAATACATGCTGATGAGGCACGAAGGATCCATTAATACAGCTGTAACACATCACACTGCTTTTAATTAATTAATAAATAAATAAATAAATAAATACATTTATAATAATAATAATAATAATAAAGATTCACCCAGGACAGAGTGCCAGTTCCTGTCTAGGCGTACAGGTATACACACCTCTTTCACACACTGGGGCAATTTTAGAGGAACCAGGTTACCTGATCGCCACCAGGGAGTCCCCAGAGGAAACCCACACAGACACGGGGAGAACATGAAAACTCCACCCAGTAAATAATAATAATAATAATAATAATAATGTTACTGCTACAACTCATTGTAAATATTATTGATATTAATACTATTGTTAATACTACTACTAAAATAATGACTAATAATAGTAATAATAATAATAATAATAATAACATTACTACTACTACTACTAATAATAATAATAATAATTATAACCATCATTATTATTATTATTATTATTATTTATATAACAACAACAATAATAATACCGTTACTACTACTAATATCATCACCATCATCTGTGTTGTTTGTATTATTATTATTATTATTATTATGAATAATACTATTAATACTACTACTGCTAATAATAACAATAATAATAATAATAAGTGTTATTACTGCTACTAATAATATTTATAATCATCATCGTCATCATTATTATTATTATTATTATTATTGTTGTTGTTGTTATTTATATAAATAATACCACTATTACTATTACTACTAATAATAATATCACCATCATCCTTGTTGTTTGTATTATTATTATTTTTATTGTTGTTGTTATTAATATTAATAATAATCTTTTTAATACTACTACTGCTAATAATAATAATAATGGCCAAAATAGCCATAACAACAACAATAATAATAATCAATAATACACTTAAAAATGTAACAGCCCTAAAAACAATTAATTTTGCATTTTTGCTGTAAATAAAAACTGTAAATATGTAAGAAGAAATAAACAGGCGTAGTGCGGCCCTGTGGTGGGAGGGAAGCTCTTAAGATCAGCTGATCAGCAGAGTCCGGGAAACAGGATTCAAATATTTACTGGATAAATATTCACATGTTTACAGTTTAATAAACATCAGAGTAAACGTCTTCCAGCTCATTCAGTAAAACAGTAAGAACTGACCGGAATAAAAGAGGTACTGACCTGATAGCGCTCAGGACGCTCCGTACTCTCTGCAGCTCCAGCTGGAAGTAAGGAAGGCTTTTGCGGCCTTCATTCAGGCCTTAGTGTTGTAGAGCTGACCCGAGCTCCCCCAGTGTGTGAGTGTGTGTGTGTGTGAATGGATGGCTGATGCGGGAATGGCTGTGAGCTGGGGAAGTGTTATTGTCATTCAAAGTGTAATGTCTTCAGAACAAGGTTTTTAATTGACCCTGACTAATTAAAGGCTTTAGCTTCAGGCTGCTGGACATGAACTCTGACCCCTGAGCGCTCATTATTTACTGCATCTTTATGGAGTGGGGTCATTTCTTTCTCTGTCTTTCTTTCTGTCTTTCTTTTTCACACACGGAGTGACTACAACTATTGCAAAGCTGTACGAGAGCTTTACCCTGACTCTCTAAAGCACTGCAAATATACGGACAAAAGTATTGGGACACCTGCTCATAATTTCTATTTCTTCTGAAATTAAGGCTATTTATGTGTATCCTGCGGTTGTTGAAGTAACTACAGTCTCCACTGTCCAGGGAAAAAGGCTTTCTGCTAGATTTTGCTGTGAGAATTTGATTGCATTGGTTGCATTCCAGAGAACACAGTTCTTCCACTGCTCCACAGCTCAATGCTGCTGGGGGGCTTTATACCCCTCTATAGCCCACACCTGGCATTATTAGGCAGCATGGTGCCAATAGGATCAGGATTATCTGCTGCTTTAGAGAGTCCTATACTGTTGGGACTATCCTTCTCTACAGGGACTAGACAAGCTGTGTGTGCATTTGCACATCGGTGTAGCTGAATGCATTTATTAGGGGGGTATCCACAAACATTTGGACACTGTACTGCATTTGCTGTAACAGACATGGTGCTTAAAACAGGCCGGTGGAAGAAGACACTATCCGTAGATAGTGATAGAATGAAAATGAGTTAATTATAAGTGAAATAATTGAATAATATTAATAAAAAATTAAAAATGGCAATCATCAGGTATTTTAGACTCAGTTTAGGAGGATTATATTTGCTTGTATATCATTTTTCTGCAGGAAGGGAAACCTCTATTAGTGTAGTCCAAGCTTTCAGTGCTCTTATGTCCTCTGTCCTTCTTTTCTTTCTCACTGAGTCACTCAGAAAATACCACACACACACACACTCACACACACACTCTTAAGGAATGCCCCCTTAATCAAAGCACCTGTGGCGTCTCAGTGAAACTGTCCACTCTGACTCAGCAGGTAATGTTTAACCTGACCGGACTGGAGAGAAACGTCCCATCAGGAACACCTAACAGAACCTCTTATGCTACCTGTGGACGGGCTGACTGGCTGACCATCTATCCACAGGTTTTCTGTGATGTTTGGGTTGAGGGACTGTGAGGACCTTTTGAGGTAGTCCATTGTGGATCGGTTTGAGGTGTGTTTAGGATCATTGTCCTGCTTAGGGTTGCAAAATTTCAGGAAATTTGGGACATCTACCCTGGGAATTAACGGGAATTTATGGGTAATTATGGGAATTAACTGGAATTAATGGGAATAAAATGGTAATATTCGAAGCTAAAGGTGAGAAACTTGTATACAGTTGGTAAACAATATACCGAGGCAGAAGCTTGGCTAAAATAATTAGATATAATGCCAAAACAGGTGAAAAGCAAAGCTGCTGCTCAGTCCCAGGCACATGGCACATTACAGACTTCAGGGCTATTAAGAAGACCACATCCCCTGCATTCACTCTCCATTCCTCCATCATATGTCCAGATGATTTCTAGAAACCTGACACTCACCACTACCAAAAGCACAAATTTGGACCAAAGTACAGCCTCACTTTTAATTACGTTCATATTTAATAGCACTAAAACATTCAAGCAGCTATTAAATCAAGCTGTAATCTCACAGTCGCTTGCTATCTGCTAAATCAGAAAAGCTCAATCAGCAATTTCATTTCAGACTCGTTTACCAAGACTAGCAGGCTAGCAAGAGGCTAGCTACCTATATTAGTTGCCTTAATGGGTTTCTGTAACCAAGAATGAATACTTATTTATTATTTATTTCACATTTTAAAGGCAATTAAAACTCGTTTGATTGTTTTTTCAATTGAAATTTTGATTGTTCAATGAAAGAATTAAGCCTTTGTAAAGTAACTATGTGTCACTTATTAGTTACATATTAGTTACGTATTATTAGTTATTAGTAATGTCTTATTAGTCATGTCTGCAGTTGACAGAAAACAGTACACTGATGATATTGTATAATATAGTTCCTTTAAATTATCCAATATTTCCTATTAATTCCAATAAATTCCCATACATTTCAAAAAGTTCCCAAAATTTCCAGGGAAATTTCCATAGCTTTCCATGAAAAGTTAATTAATTAAATAATAATAATAAAAATCAAAATAATAATAGAAAAATAATGTAATTTATCTGATTTTTTTCCCCACCCCTTTGCAACCCTAGTCCTGCTGTAGAGGCCATCCTCATTTCATCTGCAGATGGTGAGATGCCTGATGCCTGTTTGCTTCTCAGAATCTGCGGGTGTTTCATTGACTCCAGTTTTCAGTTGGAGAGGTGTTCTTCTCATACAGTTCTGCACCCTTAAAAATTCCTTTGAGTATCAGGGGTGTGTAGACGTTCTTTAGTTGTCTTGGTCTTCCCGACCTCGGCTTGACCTTCATCGTTCCAGTTAGCTGTCATCCCTAATAACATCATGAACTGAGGAAGCGTCTACCTGGAAGCTCTTAGCTATCTTCTTATAGTCTTCTCCTGCTTTGTGGACGTCAGTTATTGTAAGGTCCAGAGAGCTCGGCAGCTGCTTAGAGGAGCTCCGGCCTGCTGGCTGCCTCCTGGCCTACAACCCTTCCAATGAATGCATGCCTTTTTCCAAGCCAGAGAGGTGTGTGTGTGTGTGTGTGTGTGTGTGTGTGTGGCGTTTGTGTGTGGGCAGGAGCTCTCTCTGACACAGCGGCCTTGAATAAAAGCTTTGGGCAGTTCTCATAAGAGCACAGCGGGGTGTGTGTGTGTGTGTGTGTGTGTGTGTGTGTGATGTGTGATGAAGATGGATGGGGCTGCGCTGGACTGGTATGGTGAAGGGTTATTGAGGAGTGTGGGGATATTGTGAGTAATACACTTTGCCTTTTGGTCTGGCAGTCAGGCACAGTGTGCTGCCAACACACCAAGAGTGTGTGTGTGTGTGTGTGTGTGTGTGTGTGTGTGTGTGTGTTTGTGCACTAGGGGTGTACCTGGTCACCCTTTCATGGTTCCTTTTGACTCATAGTCCAACATGGAATATTAATAAACATCTTAAATTTGACACCATTTGTGGTGGTGGGTTCATGGTGCACACTGTCTCTTTAAGCAAAGTGGGAGGAGCTAGGAGCTCCTCGTTTAACCCACCTGACTCAACTCATTAAATACTAAGGCCTTTGTGAGCAGAACACCAATCAAAAGCCCTGTTTGACACCCATAGCTTAGAAATGTTAGCCAAAACATTAAAACCACCAACGTGTGAACTGACTAACATTGACGATCTGGTTGCAGTGGTTCCTGTCAGGAGGTGGGGTCTGGGCAAGCCTTGTGAGAACCTTGTGAGACTGTGATGTTCTAGACGACTGGATCAGAACACCTCCAAAACATGAGGCAGGTGTGGTGGTGCTTAAGGACGGGCAACTGTTGAACTGGCAACAGGGCCCTGGACACCTAAGGCTCATGGAGGCCCAACCCACCTCACAACTCACAGGCCTTAAAGGATCAGCTGCTGACATCTGAAGGTGTCCTGGGGTATCTGAGGTCTTGTGGAGCCCATGCCTCAATGGGTCACTGCTGTTTGGGTGGGACCTACTCCATATTAGGCAGGTGGTGCAGGTGGTCCAGGCGGTGGTGCAGGTGGTCCATGGCAGCAAGGCCTGGTAAGACCATATCATGCTGGAACAGTGTGTGTGTGTGTGTGTGTGAGAGAGAGAGAGGGGTTGCTGGTCTCTGATCCTCTTTTCTATGCAGAAGGTAATCCAGTGACCACAGTCAGCACAAACAGGTTGTGTGTGTGTGTGTGTGTGTGTGTGTGTGTGTGTGTTTGGGGGGAGTGCTGAAAAAGTGATCATTGCTTAGGTTCCTGGGAGAGAGGGTGTGTGTTTTTGGAGTGATTAACGCTGTGAGATAACCTGATGATGCATATAGGTCTGGAGTGTGTACCAAGCCCACACAAGTCTGTGTGTGTGTGTGTGTGTGTGTGTGTGTGTGTGTGTGTGTGTGTGTGTATGTGTGACCTCACTCTCCAAGCATGCTAAAAGCACATCTGCCTGGTGACTGGATCCATAAAGGATGTTCTAACAACCTTGTTAAAGCAGTGAATTCTCACATTCACTCTTCCTCTTTTCACTAATTTGCTTACTCACTTCGTTCCCTCACTCCCTCCCTTATGCCCTCACTCACTTGCTCCTTCCCTCACTCAGACACCCACTCACTCATCCATGCATTCAGCAATCCTAGTAGTCCTAGTAATCCTAGCAATCTAGTATCCCTGGACAGTAGAGACAGTTACTCCAACAAAAACACTAACGTCTGAACATGTGTCCCAATACTTTTGTCCTTTTATATGTATGTTTCTCCATGTATGTGTCTAAGGCTCCAGCATTTATTGCACAGAGTAAGTTAGCATTTTAACCACCTGGCCATGTCCTCCTCTAAGAGGTGGACGGTGGATGACCACCAGATTCCTGTGTGTGGTTGAGGAGTAGAGAATGAGGTGGGAGGGGAAGACATGCCATTCTCTAAACCTCTCTGGAACTGTGAGGGGGCGTTTAAGTTCCAGTATCCCAGAATTCCTGAGGTTTGTGTGCTTCACAAATCTCCCTTATCTCCTCTTCGCCTGCAGATCCTTCCTCTCACGTCTTCGTATCCTGTTCCACCACACTCCTCTTCCTCATGTTGAGCTTTGCACCAGGCTTAGAGCTTAGATAGGTTCTCATGGAATATCTGGGTCCAGTGGGCTGGGATCTGCATATCAGGCAATAAGCAGGTGAACAGGCGGTGATGGAGGTCCTGAAGCAGCGTAAGAATCTGAGACACTTTGGCAAGAACCAGAAACTGTGATGTTCTAGACGATGACTGGGTCATCAGAACATCTCCGAAACATCAGGCAGGTCTTATGGGGTGTTTATGGTATGTAGTGGTCAGTACCAAACCTGTGATAGGGTCATGGATACTCGAAGGTCATTGATGCTCGTGGAGAGTGAAGGGTAGAAGGGTAGAAGCTCATCTGGTCCAATCCCACGGATGAGGTACTGTAGTGTGGGGTTCCAGCAGTAGGTTCTGGTACATTCTGGACCGAACACCATGTTCAAAGCTCCAGAGCAGGACGGATAGGACACTATTCTCACCACCAGTGTTCTCCATTTCCAACAACTAGACTTCCAGAAGTTCTAGACCAGGGGTGGGCAGCTCTGGTTCTTAAGGGGCCGGGTTTCTGCACAGGATAATTAAATAACTCGCCGGGTCCAGTAGGCCTGTTAGAGCCGGGATTTTGCTCACCCCTGACCTAGGTTGTGTCCAGAAACCCCAAAAGTTACTGCTGTTTCTTCCTACCGATCCTCCACCTCTCCTCCGTGACCCGGAAACTTCTTGCCATCTTGCCACCTGTCCAAATCCTGGAGATGAAAAATTTTAAATTAAAATTAAAATAAATAATTAAAATTAAAATTAAAATAAAAAAATAAATTAAAAATTTAAATTAAACTAAATAATTTTAATTTAAAAAATGAAATTTAAATTAAATAATTAAATGTCAATAAAAAATTAAAATTTAAATTAAAAATGTCAATTAATTAAAAAATGTCCTCGAATCGATTTACAGCGGAGGAGACAGGAGAGTATCCTACCCAGGAAGTCTTTTAAAGATTTAATAGATATAGATATTAATAAATAAATAGGAAATAAATTAACTAGGATCCTTATCTAATACAACGATCAGTAAAGCAATCATATAAATATATTAAATTTAGAAAAACCCACACGCTCCCCTGCTTATTAACACCTGGCCTATATAGCTACTGGAACTGAGCTTAACACAACAAAACTTTATTAATGGCCTTATTTCTTACAATTACTATTAAAATTAATATATGTATATTTATTATATTTGATATAATTACATTTAGTTTGTACTGTTCACTCTATCTCTGCGAAGAGCAGGAGTCTAATTCCTAATTACTGCAGTTAAATGGACAGAATTGTCGTATATATGCGCTGCTCTATGCTACAGCTGTGATTGGCTGGGCAGTACTAGGGCTGTGCTGAAAGCGAGTGTTGTGATTGGCTCATAGTTCATCAGTTGTCATCATCATACCTACATCATATCTAAAAGGGATCAGCTGATCACACATTTCCTCAATTACTGCTGAGAGGAGCAGTAGGAAAGGAGGAGGAGGAGCAAAAGTTTTTGGACGCTAGAGTTTCAGGTTTTATGAAGAACCTCGTCCCATCAGAATGTGATTGGATGATTCCTGTGATTGGAGGATTCCTCCTGTCAGTTGCTAAGTGTGTTGGTGGTTAATCTGACACCTCAGAAGTTTTTGAAGTCCTAACCAATGGGTGAGCTTGTTTAGCTGCAGTGTTAATTCTGGATAGTTTTAGAAAGGCCCCTTTTTTAACTAGTCCAGGTCTGCTTCTCCTGCCCAAATCTCGGCCTTTACACTGTGAATGAATGTGAAACTGACCTCAGGTCAGTGGGAGACCGCCCAAAGCTCAGAGGTTAACAGTAAGTCAATCCGATAAGGCTTGAGTGAGCCTCCGTTCATCAATCAGGTCGTAATTCAGTGTGTTTCCCTGACTGACACAGTAAAGATAAAGACAACAGCTCACTGTACTCACTCTGTGTGTGTGTGTGTGTGTGTGTGTGTGTGTGTGTGTTACAGAGCACCAGGACTGTCTACACCAGGTGGTTCATGAGCGTCTGGGGGAGCTGCTGCGAGTGCTGAAGTCTGTGATCGGTAAACACCCCACGCTCAACTCAGTGGACATCCTCAGCGCAGCCGGGACTGTCATCGCTAAGGTCAAAGGTCAGTGTGTCTTTAAAATGTTGGCAGCCCAGGGGAGTAATTCACAGAGCGGGATTTCTCACCACTGCAGTAAATACAAATCACACTTTCAGCGCCCCCTTGTGGACAGCTAGCTGTACACACACATTTCTGGACAAGCTGGGATAAGCTCCAGAGGCTTGATCTGAAGGTGGAGCAGCATGTGGGCTGAGGTGGTGGAGTAATACTACAGGATTCTACACTAATATGACTCTATGGGTTCTGCAGAGTTACACAGCAGCAGTTCTGGAGAGAGGTTCTCCTCCTGCAGCTCCACCACCAAACCTCCATATAGTACAGTAGCAGCAGCAGCAGCGCTCCGGCCTGGAGTGGGAATGACGGAGACGCCTGTGTACAATTTTCCTTGCTGGTCAAAGGACGTGCATAGTTGATGAGTCAGGGCAGCACTAGCACTGAGTTTGTGAGGGTTCTGGCCTCAAAAAGGAGCATACACTATAAGGACAAAAGTATTGGGACGCCTGCTCATTCTTTATTTTGCTCAAAGGTATTAAAAAGAGCTGACCCTGCTTTTGTTGGAGTAACTGTCTCTACTGTCCAGAGAAAAAGACTCTCTACTAGTTTTCGGAGGAGCATTGCTGTGAGAATTTGATTGCATTCAGTGACGACCGTTAGTGAGGTCAGGATGTCGAATGATCATCACCTCACATCATCATGGCAAACTACTCAACTCATCCCAAAAGTATTGGATGTAGCACCATCAGCCATCATTCTAGAGAACACAGTTCTTCCACTGCTCCACAGCTCAATACTGGGGGGCTTTATACCCCTCTATTAGCCCACACCTGGCATTATTAGGCAGCATGGAGCCAATAGGTTCATGCTAATCTGCTCCTGCAGAGAGTCCTATTCTATTGGCAGTACTTGTGTACAGGGACTAGACAAGCTGTGTGTGCATCTGCACATCTGTATCAGCAATGAGGGCACCTAAAAGTATCTGAATGCACGTTTGATGGGGTGTCCACAAATATTTGGCCATATTGTGTTTTGAAACAAATAACATCAACAACACAGGTTAAATGGGTTTAACCAGGGGTGCACAAACTTTTGCCCATGACTGTGCCTCGGCATGTATGTACCTGTGTATATACCTCTCTCTCTCTCTCTCTCTGAGTGTGTCTCACTGTATAGAAGTGTCACTCGTCCGCAGGTTGTTAATGCTATAGCTGTGGTTGTCACTGAGCCCATTTTCAGGCCCCACAACACATTCACTCTCTCAGCCTCTGCACCGAGCTCTGCTGATTGGAGATGACTGTGAATGGTCTGAGCTTTGTCCGGCTGCTGTTAGCCTCAGTTTACGGTGTGTTGTGTGTGTGTGTGTGTGTGTGTGTGTGTGTGTGTCCTGTGGGACAGAATGGAGGAATCCTCTTTCACTCCTGCAGATTAGCATCTCTCATACAGAGCAGTTCCTCCGCTGGCTGATCTGCAAGAATGTGAGCAGAAATGAGAACTTTCAACAACGTTCAGAATCCCACTGTGTGTGTGTGTGTGTGAGTACATTTCAGCTCCTCTATATATTATATATATCATATATACAGTCAGCGGTTCAGCTCCACCCCCAATGACTGTATAGATCATATATATCATATATACAGCCAGCAGTTCAGCTCCTCCCCCAATGACTGTATAGATCATATATATCATATATACAGTCAGCGGTTCAGCTCCACCCCCAATGACTGTATAGATCATATATATCATAAATACAGTCAGCAATTCAGCTCCTCCCCAATGGCTGTATAGATCATATATATCATATATGCAGTCAGTGGTTCAGCTCCTCCCCCAATTACTGTATAGATCATATATATCATATATACAGTCAGTGGATTAGCTCCTCCCCCAGTTACTGTATGGGTCATATATATCATATATACAGTAAGTGGTTCAGCTCCTCCCTCAATGACTGTATAGATCATATATATCATATATACAGTCAGCGGTTCAGCTCCTCCCCCAATGACTATATAGATCATATATATCATATATACAGTCAGCGGTTCAGCTCCTCCCCCAATGACTCTTTAGATCATATATATCATATATATAGTCAGCGGTTCAGCTCCTCCCTCAATGACTGTATAGATAATATATATCATAAATACAGTCAGCAATTCAACTCCTCCCCCAATGGCTGTATAGATCATATATATCATGTATACAGTCAGCGGTTCAGCTCCTCCCCCAATGACTCTTTAGATCATATATATCATATATACAGTCAGTGGATTAGCTCCTCCCCCAATTACTGTATAGATCATATATATCATATATACAGTCAGTGGATTAGCCCCTCCCCCAATTACTGTATGGGTCATATATATCATATATACAGTAAGTGGTTCAGCTCCTCCCTCAATGACTGTATAGATCATATATATCATATATACAGTCAGCGGTTCAGCTCCTCCCTCAATGACTGTATAGATCATATATATCATACATACAGTCAGTGGTTCAGCTCCTGTATAGCGTGAGAGTTTGTTAATGCCTCTGTTGAATCTGATTGGTCACCCGAACAGCAATATTGCCCCTGTGAGTCCAGATTGATTTGCTTTGGCCCTGTTTTGACAGTTGGCCTTGAGTGGGTCACGTGACATCCCTGTGTAAACCTTGTTTCCATGATGACTGGCCTCCTCTTCCTCGGTGCAATATTAACAAGCATGGTGACCATTTACACTGAGCTGGACAGACTTCATGCAAACAAACACAACCTTCATAAGCTCTGTGTATTTCCTGTGCTCTCACATTTCACAACAGCAGCAAGTGTGGGGATGAAACTGAACACGCAGACAGAGAATTCTCATGCCCTCAGTAAATACACTGGCAGAGCTGACTAGCTGATGGATCCACATTAGTACCAGATCAGCAGAATCTTGGAGAGGACATTTCAGTAAAGTATTTGGACGTAGCCGGGGGACTTCCCACTCTGTGTAGCCCATCCAGACTACTCACTGCCCTGAGGGCAGTATATATATATATATATATACATCTTTGTTCAGAAATCAACAGATCTTATGAAATACCTTTTAAGCGTAACTGTAAGGTTTAGGCCACGCCCCTTTTGGTGGCATATATAAGCCTATTTTTTACACAAATGTATATTTGTAATTGATGGATGAAATTTTCATTTTAGAAATTGAATTTTCCATTTAATTTGAATTAAAAATGGTAAAAATTAATAAATAATTACAATTAAAATATATGCATTAAGAATTCGTGCAAATGTCATCTTCTGCTGTTACTAGTATTACATTATCATGTTATTTTATTATAGTTTCAGTTAAGTGTTTATCATGTATATCATGTACATTTCCACATCTTGCCACCAGAGGGCCAGAACTCAGTGCTTGACCACACATACAATGTCCACAGCTGTCTTAGACACACACCCACACACACATTTGTGATACAGCCTCTTGAATAATCAGTGTTCTAGCTCTGAGGGCAGGTTCTAGTGAATATCAAGAACTGAGTAGCTGTGGCCTGAGCCAAGGCTGGGGCCTCCCATGCTACAAAAGCTCGAATGGTCTGGGCCAGGAGGCCGGTGTTCACCACTTCAGGACCTTTGTACTGTGAATTTAGTCTTATCTCTTCTCCATCATGTCTTATTGCTATTCTTCCGTGATTTTGCTGTAATATTTACTTTTTATTTTTGACTATATGACCCATTAAACCATTACCAGTGTAACTTCTTATGGTTATGAATCAACAGATAAGCTGATTCAGGTATTTTAGAGCCAAATACAATGTGACTGGAGATTTGAGGCCTTGTTTTTGAATGGGTTAAGATGTGCAGGGTAGGGATGGGACTCCTGGCGTGACTAGCAGCCTCATTGTTGCTATCTTCACTGGCCTAAAAAAGACCAGAGAAGGCTTAGCGGTCATGTAGGAGGTCAGATCAACCTTCCTGGTGGTTCTTCAGACGGGCGGGGACAGTACACAGGGTTCTGGACGCTCGTTCCTCATGGTAAAACTTTCTGCTGATGCTGACATACCTTACACTCCCTGCCCTTCAACATCTCAGCACGTACCACCCCCTTCTGTGGAAATAAGCCATCTCTCATGTTTTCTTGAACGTGGGCCAGGGTGGGAATTTTCCCCTCTCCTTCGCTCTGCATTCTCATCCCTTTTGGTCTTCTTGGCTTTATTACAGGAGGCCAAGGGCACTCTCATGAGCTGGGATGGAAGTGTTGAGTTTCAGGAGTAACAGCAGTTCCTGTGCAGATGATGTGCAATCTCTCAGGACGGACCATAAAAAGAATGTGGTATTCTCAACGCAGGATCTTTTCAGTGAAGTCAACATGGCCTTCAGTGAGTCATTAGCAGAACTTGCCTAATATTGTGTAGGTCCACCTTGTGGCACCAAAACGGATCTGACCTGTCGAGGCAGGAACTCCACAAGACCTCTGGAGGCGTCATGTGGTATCTGGACACCTTCAGACATTAGCAGCAGATCCCTTAAGTCCTGTAAGTTGTGAGGTGGGGCCTCCATGGATTGCATCAATGAAGCTTATGTATTCAGGACCATGTTGCCAGTTCCTCGGTTGTCGTTCCTTTGGAGCACTTTGGTAGGTACTGATCACTGCACACCGGGAACACCCCATAAGGCCTGCCTGATGTTTTGGAGATGTTCTGAATCAGTTGACTAGGACATCACCGTTTGGTTCTGGGCAAAGTGTCACCTTCATAAATTTCATAAATCCCTTGACCGATGCCTTCATAGATCAAGATAATCAATGTCATTCACGTTACCCTCTTTGAAAATTTAACCAAGAGGGTTAAAAGGAGAACAGGGAAACATGGTATCCATGGGAGAGTTGCAAGGCTAACCAAGTTAGCCTGTTTTGCTAACTAAGAGGAACGTAAAGTCTTTTTGGAGCTCTGTGGATGGATGAGTAGAAAGTAGACCTTTTTAGAAGTCCTATTACATCTGACATAAAGCTGTCACAAAAATACAAACATGGTGGTGGTAGTGTTATGGCATGGGGATGCATTGCTGATTCAGGGCCTGGATGACTTGCCATTATTACCTAAACTATTAATTCTGTCTCATCCAGAAAATCCTGCAGGAGAATTTTTGGTCACCAGTCTATAATTTGAAGCTTAAGCACAGTTGGGTTATGTAGCAAGACAACAGTCCTAAGCTCAAGAGCAAAAGAAGTGCAGGCCATTGTTCATGAAGCCACCATTAGAAAGAGATTGCTGTAAACTGCTGGCCATGAAGAGGGGGTTGCAAGGCAAATCACTGCTAACCAAGAGGAACATCTAGAGAACTCGTCACATGTTTTGCCAAAAACACCCTGATGACCATCGCAAGACTTGTGGAATATTTAATGGATGGATGAGTCAAAAGTGGAACTTTCTTGAAGACAAAAGTCCTTCAGTGCATATCAACCCATTGTCAGGCCTAGCATTTGAAGAATCATGGCTTCGGCTTGAAGATCCCAAATTCACACTTGATACATTTGATATCTTCTATGAGATACCTTCTCCTTCTCCCTCTCACCCCAAAATGGACCCCAAAATCATTGCGACCCATCAGTCTCTGTTTGGACAACCAGTTTCCTGCGCCTAACGGATCGATTAGCCGGCCGATCCCTAGCCCGTTTTCCCAGAGAGTTGAGAGTAGCGGAGGAGAAAAAAGAAAAACAATGCCATTTTTGCATGATGATGTAATTTCCACGTTTGGACTGTGAGTGAGTGGTTGGAGAGGGCTTCCATTGTGTTCTTGTGAGCTTCAGGATGTCCTGTTGGGGGGCAGGGTGGAGGGGGGAGGCGGTTATTGGAAAGGGGACGTGACTGCCAACCATAGCTTTGCAATCGTAGGTCACAGAAGCTTCTGAGACCACTGGATTTGTGAGACCATCAACGTTTTGTTAATGGTACCTCAGGAAAGTTCTGGAGCCTTTCAGCTACTGATATTGGGATCACTCGCCTCAATCAATCATTGGTTGTTATCAATCAAATGGGACTAAAGAAGGGGTCAAGAATCCAAGAATCTTGAGTAAAGAACTGGACCGGGTCTATTCGGACAGATATCTCGACTGCGGAGGAGCCATTTTCCACGTCTTTGTAGCGTTTGTGGTTGTTGATCTGGATGGGAAGTGTTGCGGTGGGTAAGTAGTGGAGATTTTGAGCTTCTGCAAGTCCTAGAGGGTGTGTAGGGGTTCCTTCTGAGCTTCATCTCACACAGGAAGTTCTCAGCGGGCCTGAAGTAACAATCATAGATGGAGTTTTTCATTTCCTGTTCACAGAAGGCTGCTCATAGTTGCTAACTGTTCCTTTAGAAAGCAGAACTGAGCACTGTAGCAGGTCCATGTTTGACTGTAGAGCACTGCTATGGACTGTTTTGGTCCAAAATGCCATATGTGCCTTGAACCGCCTTGTTAACTCATTTGTCACTAGTAGTTCGTTAAAATAAGCATTTACCTTCACATAGAGGTGTATAGACGGGCTATAAAACACTATGGGTCGGTTTCCCAGACGGGGATCAAGCCTAGTCTTGGACTACAGAGCATTCTGAATGGTGATTCTCCATTAAAAGTCAAATTTGGTCTAGGCCTAGGTTTAATCCCTTTGTGGGGAAACCAGCCCAATACATCTAAATGTTTGTGGACACCCAGCTTGTCTAATCCCTGTAGAGAACTGTACTGCCGATAGAATAGGACTCTCTAGAGGAGATCAACATGAACCTGGTGGCACCATGCTGCCTAATAATGCCAGGCGTGGGCTATAGAGGGGTATAAAGCCCCCCAGCATTGAGCTGTGGAGCAGTGGAAGAACTGTGTTGCTGGTGCTCCATCATTCCATAGTTTGGGATGATGAGGTGGGGTGGCGATCATCAGCCAACATCCTGACCTTTTTAATGAATGTGAATGTGTCCCAATACTTTTGTCCTTATTGTGTGTCTATACATAATTATGGAAAGCAAATTGAATGTATAGTAAAACTGATGTTACTCTTTTAAATGGTGCTTCAGATGGTTCCTTGAGCGATGCCATAGAAGTACCACTTTTGGTTCCTTAAGGAACCATGTTTCTAATAGAGAAGTGTGAAGAACATTTTACCTAAAGATCTAAAGAACCTTCATTTGATGCAAAGGTTTGTTTATCAATGCACTCTCATACTCTCATCTATTGCAAACATGGGGTTCTTTATAGAACCCAAACTGGTTCTTCTATGGCATTGCTAATGGAACCATGTGAAGAACCTCCGTAGAGTAAAACTCCAGCTGATAGTTGAGATGTTGAGATGAGTTCTTGTACCTTGAAGCCGTCTTCTGCCTCCATAATATCCCTGGAAGCCTCCGGAACAGCAGCGATGCTGCTGGAATGCCGATGGCGTCAGTGGCTTTGGCGGGTCCTGCCGCTCTCTCCTGGTTTATTTTTTCTGCGCCGAGTTTGACAGGAAGTTTATTGTGGGCGCTGATTATAGCTTATTTGCGCTTGTGTTTTCGTCCCTTTCCGTCTCCACTGTCACGGTGTTTAGATCCAGCACAGGAAACAGTTTGAGAGATTGCAGATCCGACCATGCACTGCAAGGTTCGCTTCTGGTGCTATCAAGAGCATTTATGTTGGAAAAGCAACAAATACGGAATAGTTTCCTCAACGGCAATCATTCTTCTTGTTTTTTAAACTCGAAGGGTTTCCCAGACAGGAATTTGACGTACGCTTTAAGCAAAAATGGTTCTATGTAGTACTGAGATGGTGTTATTTGAGTCAGAACAAAAACTGGAACCCTTTTTGGTGCTCTGCAAGAACCCAAAGTTGTTTAAAAAACATATAGAAGAAGTTCCCGATGTGTTTCTATAAATGAAGAACCATTAAATCAGACAAAGAACCAGTTAAGTGTTCAGATGGTTCCTCAAGTTCCTTAAAGACCCCTGATCTGTGAGTCTCCATAGAAAGAAGAAGGTAGTCCAGGACTAAGCTTAATTCCTAAACCCTTTCAGTTCACTCTAAGACCTGCAGCACATACAGCATAACTGTCCTCTCTCTCTCACTAGGTGTGAAGGGTGGTCCTCCCTCTCCCCCATCACTCAGTGTGGGCGCTGTTATCTGATGTAACAGAATTAGCAAGTGTGTTGAGCTCCAGTGGTGTAGTGTTATAGCAGCAGTTTGAGAAGATGTGGTGAAGTTTCATGTGACTGTAAGGAAGCACTTGCTAACCTTCACCCCTCCAATGCTGGTAGCAACAGACAAGTTGGGGTTCTAGATTCAGAGTGGGAATTGGACTTGACTAAGTTGGGAAGGAATTTGGGTGTGTATAATGAAGGATGTACTTTGGAAGTCTTAGTTGTAACAATGTGTGAAACTACCTCCACCATGTTTGGAGGCTGTACTTTACTATGGGGTCTTAGTTACAGTAACAGTGTGTGAAGCTACCTTCACCATGTTTGGAAGCTATATTTTACTATGGGGGGTCTCAGTTCCAGTGACAGTGTGTGAAACCACCTCCAACATGTTTGGAGGCTGAATTTTAGCCTGGCTAGCTCTCACTGTGAGTTGTATATGGGGGTCTCTCATTGTTTCCCTGGGGGTCTTAGTTACAGTAACAGTGTGTGAAACTACCTCCACCATGTTTAGAAGCTGTACTTTAGCCGGGCTCTAAATGGTGCTCTATTGCGCCACCAAGAGGAGATTCAAATATTATGGTGCAGTGATTTCTGTGACTTCTACACCCAACGCAGTCATCAAACATGTTCACCATGACAACACACACCACACACTGTTATTGTTGTGACTTTGTTTGATCTTTTTTGTATTTCATTCATAGTTGAATCTGTTCGATGGTTTGCTACACAGGAGCTTATCAGCAGCTTTAGTTTCTGTGTGTGTGTGTATGTGTGTGTATGTGTGTGTGTGTGTGTGTGTGTGTGTGTCCTGCTGTTGGTTTCCATAGCGTCAGCATTTGTTTATGGTTCTTCTGTCTGATTTTTGGTTCCATGCTCCTAACCTCCCATCACCCCCTGACAGGTGTGAACTACAAGGAAGCGAATGAGGACAACAAGCAGGAGCTGTTTGGAGAAATCTACTCGTCTATAGATACGCTGGCCTTCACCTTCGGCAATGTGTGAGTTGATGTTCTAACGAGACAAAGGGTTCTGCAGGTGGGAGGTTTTGATTTGGGCTCTTGTTTGTTCAGACTGTTTGGTAGCTTCCTCCAGTGACTCATTAAAGCGAGGGGAGAGGGGTGAGATATCAGCAGCAGCTGCAGAGGGACGATTTCTCACTGAGTCAGCTGAATGTGTGTGTGTGTGTGTGTGTGTTTGCATGTTTGTTTTTGTACATTTTCAGGATGTAAATGTTTTATTTATTAAGGACAGTTACACTCTTAATTTTTTAATTTATTATAATTAAAGTAGGACTCAGTTCAGCCTTTTACTTACCGGACATTTACATTCCTACGTTCAGCTTCTCCTCTGCTGCGTTCTCTCTTCACTGACTTCCTGTAGCTGCTGCCCAGGTCATCAGATTTAGACCCCTGACTCTGGCCTACAAAGCCAAGACTGGACCAGCCAGCCCCTCCGTACTTGATGGCGATGGTCAAAAGCCGATCTGCACCAAGAGCCCTTCCAGCTTCAAGTACGGCTCGGCTCGACCCGCCATCCTTTAAGATCCACGGAAGACGAGCGTCCAGACTTTTTACTGTCCTGCACCGAAGTGGTGGAACGAACTTCCCCTGGGTGTCCGAACAGCAGAGTCCAACGCTCGCTGTCTTCAGACCCAGACTGAAGACCCTCCTCTTCTGAGAGTACTCAGGCGAAGAGAAGAGTACTATGGTCTCCATATTGACTTGTGTTTAGTAGAGTCTAAGCTTAGAGGATCTTCTGGATTCTAGCTGATATAAACTAGCGAAGGGTATTTTCTGAGTGAAGCTCTTCTGCAAGTCGCTCTGGAATAGAACGTCTGCTAAATGCCTTGTAAATGTAAATGTACTATTATTGCTATTATTATTATTATAATTGTTATTGTACATAAATACTTGCAGACCTTCTTGCAGAACCTTAGAAAGTACTAAAACCCTTTATATTGTATCAGAATTTCAGGATGAATGGACCAATAGAAATTCTCCAAAATTAATTGAAACTTATATTTACTTCCATTGAAATCTAAGAAGGGTTTTCCCATTTTGCCATTGCCATTTTGGAGATGCGATGTTTTTGCGTGATAAGGAATGGTTAATGCTGTCAACGCTAACGCATTAACGCACACGGTTAACTGCATTTTTTTTACGCAAATGAATAATCTTACCAAGTTTGGCTCCCGTACGTCTCTCTCTTTACAGAGCTTAGTGACATATTAGTGATGTAAACACAGCGTCTCTACTGTTGAGCTCAGAGGGTAGATTACACTTTATTTATGCTGAAATATGGATTCAATCTCAACTCTTATTATCTTACACACACACAACATTTACATTAATGGTATTTAGCAGACGCTCTTCTCCAGAGAGACTTACAGAAGTGCTTCACTGGTCACTCATGAAGAACCTCAGCTAGTTTAAATAGACTAAAATTCAAAGATGCTCTAATCTTAGACTCTACTAAACACAAGTCAACAAGGAGACCATAATACTCTTCTCTTCGCCTGAGTACTCTCAGAAGAGGAGGGTCTTCAGTCTGGGTTTGAGGACAGCGAGCGTTGGACTCTGCTGTTCGGACACCCAGGGGAAGTTCGCTCCACCACTTCGGTGCAGGTCAGTAAAAAGTCTGGACGCTCGTATTCCGTGGATCTTAAAGGATGGCGGGTCGAGCCGAGCCGTACTTGAAGCTGGAAGGGCTCTTGGTGCAGATCGGCTTTCGATTGACCATCGCCATCAAGTACGGAGGGGCTGGCTGGTCCAGTCTTGGCTTTGTAGGCCAGGGGTCTGAATCTGATGACCTGGGCAGCAGCTACAGGAAGCTACAGTGAAGAGAGAACACAGCAGCAGAGGAGGAGCTGAACATGGCTGAATTTAGAAACCTCCACAGGTCCCCATAACATTTATTACTGTGAAAAAAACACACACAAGCTGAGAATTCTTGCCTGATCTTCTTATAGCGTTCTGCTGCCTTTTGAGACAGCTGCCTCTTCAGACAATTGCTTAGAAGAGCCCATATTTGATGGTGTTGGTGTCAGGATTAATGAGAATTTATAAGGAAATTTATATTGGATAGAATTTATAGAATTTATATTGGAAATGTGGTTTGTCTGACAGTTAAGAACTACAACTGGTGACCTGTCTCAGGCCCGATTTGATAATCAAGGTTTTTTGGGGACCTGAGTCCTGTAATCGTATAAAAACAAACATGTGTGTGTTTGTGTGTTTATCTGTTAGCACCTCAGTGATTCAGTGTGTGTGTGTGTTGCTTTTATATGTAAGGAACGTCCATGTGTGATAGTGCTGGTGACTCACGAGCCAACCAGATGTGTCTGTATGGGTGTTTCAGATGGGACTGTTTTTTATATTCCTCTTCTGTGTGTGTGTGTGTGTGTGTGTGTGTGTGTGTGTCTGGCAGAGTGTCTGACTTCCTTATGGGCGATGTAGAGAGTGGATCCTCATCAGGGCTTGCCCAGACCCGCAGGAGCAGGGTAAGACATCCTGATTTGTATCTTGTTTATCACACCAGGGCATCACAGCAGCCTAAATAACGGCCGTGTCTTATTCTGGTATCTGCTGTAAAGCTCTGTAGAGTGAGTAGCTGGACGTGTGGCCCACCAACAGACCCTTAGAGTTTCAGGGACTTAAGAAAATACACTGTGAGTGTGAGTCAAAATCGGCCCTTGTGGAAAAGATATCGTCCCGGATATAATCATGATATAGTTATTTTAAGACTATGTTATTCTACTGATTGTGCGTATATATATATATATATATTAGAGCTGCGCAATGTAACAATATTTTATCATATCATGATAAATTATGTTATTGTGATACACAATATACTTTTCTAAGCATATGGAGGAGACTGTTAGTGCTTAATAAACACTGATCAGCTGCAGGTTTCATTACTAACAGTGTCATTAGACTGGGTTCATTAGATGAAGAGCAGCAGATGTTGAGTAGAAATCACTGTATTCAGTACAGGAGAGGATCTGAACAGTAGTTTGTACTACTAGGAGTAGTAGTGTGATCACATGTATTGTGATAAAAATCATGTTTTGTGAAAATGTCTTCAAATATTGTGTTATATTGTTTTTACCATATATATTTACCATATATATATATATATATATATATATATATATATATATATATATATATATATATATGTTTTTTTTTCTAGAGACAGTTCTTTCCTCCCAAGGTTTCTTCCTCCAGCTCTGAGGGAGTTTTTCCGTGCCACTGTCACCGTTGGCTTGCTCATGGGGGGTCTTTGATCCTTCATGTTATTTCTTCTTTCTTCTCTGTCTCGGTCCTTTATTAAGTACTAATTATGTAAAGCTGCTTTGTGACGACAACAGTTGTAAAAAGCTACACAAATAAATCTGACTTGACTTGAATGTTTCTTAAAGAACCTTTTTTTAACAGTTTCTCCATCAGAGTGAAGAGCTTTTTTGTTCAGATGGTTCTTTTACTAAAGAACACTATATATATATATATACTGTGTATAATCAGCATAATTAAACTTTTAATAATAATAATAAGAAGAATGTATAATTGCAGTGATTATAATTACGATATTAGGGTTTGTTGATATCATACTGCAGGTCTGCACTCAAAGGGTTTATTTACCATTCTTTTAATCTATCTCAAGTTTTTATTTAATTAGTTTAAATTACTTTAATTATCATGTTAATTTCTCAAGCCATATTTGCTTATTTCAGCTTTATTTGCATATTTCAGCTTTACTTCATTATAAATCCGGGTCCCCCTCAACGTACACTGAGTTTAAAGAAAGGTTAAGTGATTAACCAAGGCGCAGTGGTTCTATATGGAACCATTCCAACTCAAAGAACCGCCTGAATGCTTAAATTGCTTGGTTAAGTTTGCTTGGTTAAATGGTTTGCTGCTGTCCAACAAAAAACATGTATCTCCATTTTTGTCCTTTTTTTGTTTTTCTCCATGGTTTGTAGCTGCTTCTGAATAATTCTGGATGAATGGACTTAAAATGACTTGGAATAAACTGTTTTTTTATTGACGTCCATTGAAAGTTAAGGTTTTTCCTCCTCCTGTAAAGTTATCTTATTATAGATACATGTTTGTCGCTGGACAGAGACGATATACAACACAAAATGACCAAAGTCAAAAGTCAAAGAACCCATTTTAGTCCAGTTTAGAACATATCTAGAACCAGTTCTTTGTTGCATGTTCTACAGTTCATTCAGATGGTTATTTGAGGTGTCACGATTCTGAATTTGAACCATTGACTTTGCAAAGGAACCCTAGAAGAACCCTCGTCTTTAAGGGTCTGTAGGGCCCTCACAGTCACTGGACACCAGCGCTTCACTGCTTAAACATACATATGAATCATGTGACACAGGTAGAAGAGTGTAGAGTTAGGACTCTTGCCCAAGGTGTGCTCTTACTGGTGTAGCGTGGTGTGCTTCCCAGCCAGAAACCCTAGTCTACCCAACCCAATGGGAGGGCGGTGTTGTTATCCACTACTACACCAGCCCATCTGTTCTTTCTGCTCTCATCTGATTGTCTCTCTCGTCTTTCCTTTCAGTCGTCAGAGAACCTGTCGGTGGAGTCTGGGGGATGTGCTCCGGAGAAAGATGACCCTCCAGGTGAGACGTGGTTGCTAGGCTTGGGTTGCTAAGTTACGTTGGCACTTGTATATACAGTCCAGGAATAGTTGGGGCAAAAGTACCAGCGTTGTTAATAATCAGTGAATTTTGTGGTTACGGAAACACTGGA